>NW_009932223.1:46271-104133 GCF_000696875.1 Nestor notabilis
CAGGCTCATCTGAAAAAGAAGGCCCTTAGGAAGAGGATGCTCTCATCAGTAGCTCACCATTTAGAGTGAAGAGAGTACTTAGTCAAGAAAATAAAGATGTTTCTTCTGCATTTCATACTGTGGCATTAGGGGACAGTAGAAAATTTGATGTGTTATTAGAATGGTCAGCACTGTAGCTGAATTGATGTTCTCTGTAATATCTCTCAGAGACTGGCAGGAGAGTAAAGTTGTTGACTGCATTCTCTAGTTGTTTGATGATCTTTGTGTTGTGTGTTGGGGCCGTTTCCTGTATTAAAGGTCTGTGCTCATCACATGTGCATGAGGGATTGACACAGTGAGCAACCACAGAGGTGATGGCTGCTTGTAACAGGGACTTAATGTAGAGATATGAAAAACTCAAAAATCCATGTCTTATTCAGTACAGAAAATGGCTGCAGGGTCTTGGTAATAAATTGAGTGATTAAGTGATTATTTTCTAATGTAGAGAACTACATGAGGTTGTCTTTGTTTCAAGCATCTTCTTAATCATCTGTTGCCTTATCCTAGAAAATGAGTGCAGATGATACCTCTGACAGGACTGTCATAACTTTAAGTGCTCCCAGACTATATACTGCAGATTTTAGCTTTTCTTTCCTGCTATGTTTGTGTGTTGTCAGGAGTAATATTTGTTCAGAACTCTGCTTAGACTTGAGGTTTCATCTTCTTGGAGAAATGCCCATTAGAAAGGCAAGATAAAAACAATCATCCTGAAGATTTTGTTACTTAATTTCCTTTTACTTTCTCTCTGCTCATTTACAGAAAAAAACCCTGTACAGCACAGAAATTAAGACATAATCCTCTGTTTATTCCATTCTCTTTCATCTAATTTCACAGTATCAGTTCCTCATTTTCAAAGTCAGAAGACCTTTCCCTGAAGCTAGGTACTGTTCTGACAGATATCACTCAAAACTTTCCTGTGTCTCACCCTTATGTTTTTATGTTAAGGCCACAACTTCTGAACAATGAGGCGAGTATTAGAAAATGTGTTTCCTGGAATTTCATATTATTTCAGGAGAAGTTATCAAGAACCTCCTTTAGGTCTCTTTTCAAAAACATATTTTTCCCAACTGCGATTTTGAGTCCCTGTTATTACAAGAATCAAGACACAATTTTTGCTATTATTCAGCCAAATTCTTCTATGTCATTGTTGGGCCACCTTTGTTTTTGCTAAAAAGATTTTATTCAAAGTCCTTCTGGTTTGGGCAAAAAGATTTCCAGGAGGAGAATGAGTATGCCATGTTCTTCCTTTTATTCACTACTGTCGTGATTCAAGCCCAGCCGGCAACCTGGAACCACGCAGCTGCTTGCTCATTCCCCCCACCCCTTCCTTCCTCTCCGCGCTCCCGGAGGGATGGGGAGGAGAATAGGAGGAATGTAACTCCCACGGGGTGAGATAACAGCACTGCAGTAACTAAGGTATAATACAAACCACTACTGCTACCAATAATAATGATAAGAGGAATAGCAAGGGGAGAGGACACAACCACTCACCACCCACCGACCGATACCCAGCCCGACCCGAGCAGCGATCTGGGCCTTCCGGGTAACTCCCCCCAGTTTCTATACTGGGCATGACGTGCTGTGCTATGGAATACCCCTTTGGCCAGTTTGGGTCAGGTGTCCTGTCTCTGCTTCCTCCTGGCTTCCCCTCCTCTCTGGCAAAGCATGCGACTGAGAAAGTCCTTGGTCAGAGTAAACATTACTTAGCAACAACTAAAACCATCGGTGTTACCAGCATTGTTCCCAGACTGAAAGTCAAAAACACAGCACTGCACCAGCTACTAAGAAGGAGAAGAAATGACTGCTGTAGCTGAACCCAGGATAGCCATTATACTGAGGATATTTGACTTTTGAAATATCATAGTACAAAGGTCCTTTTCATGTTTTTAAGCCCCAAACTAGCAAGTTCTGCTGCTTGTGGAGTGGTAGGACTCAGTATTCAATTTATTAGTTCACAAAGCAAACACTAGCAGCAAATTGAACCAAAAGAAGCCAAGAAAATCAAAAAAAGCATTACCTCACTGCTCTGGTTTGGCTTTGGATGGTAGATTCTCAGACATCCACCTTGATAAAGAGTGAAAAAAGTTCAGTTTCAAAATGTCCCGAATTTAGTGGGGAGGCCACAGGATACTATATTTGATATCCTAATTGGAGGGCAGGGAGGGTTGGGCTGGAAAGAGAGAGAGAAGTACTGTGTCATACATTGCTATTTATACAAATAAATGATATTGCATTCAGAGAAAAGTGAAGCTACATGAAGCACTGAGATTTGATAAACATTTTGAAATTCATTGTTTTCTTGCATTTACCAGCTATTGTCAGAGATAAGCAGACCTCAGACAGATGTTTTGCTATTCACCTAAACCAAAATCAAATTCAACTGAAGGATGTTACGTTGGTTAGATTCATCTGAGCGACAAGCAGCTTTGTTACAAATATGAAATGGTGCAATGAAGATGAACATCGTATTCAAATAGAACACGGATTATAGAGAGGTACAGGATTTCCATGTCATTTTCTGACGGATATTTCATGTTGCTTCTGGTTTGCTGTCTAGCTGGAAAAATGCACTGGGGAGGTCTTGTTGTGGATCAAGCAGCTGTAGAAATATCAAAACTGAAAATGGGGATAAGACCCATTATTTCAAATAGTCGCCCTTTCTTTAAACCTGTGCTCTCTGTTATATTTAATTCTTCTTGCATCTCCAGCTGTAGCCTTGGAGAGTGTTCAGGAATTCAGGATGGGGATTGTCCTCTGTCCTTCAGCAGGGCAAGGGATGAATCTCAAGTACCCAGGCTGTCTGTCTCTGGCAAGCAAATTAGTTGCACTTTAGCCAGGGAGGACAAGGGCAGAGAAAGGTGAGTTGAATGGTCATAAAGGAAACATAGGTAGTTTGCTTTCAAGAGTGCATGTTGCATCCAAGAGAGAGAGCATTAGGAAGGCCCAGGGAGGGACATACCATTGGTTTGCTTGCAGGCACACTGAATTAAAAATCTGTAGAAATTAACAGCTCTCAGGAGATGAGGGTTTTGGGGATTTTTAACATCAAAAGCTGGACAGCTCTTTTAAAAGATGTAGTTGTTGATTTTTATTTTCCTGTTACGAAAACAGGCCACATTTTTTAGCACAGAAGCAGAAAAGGAGCTGGAAAGCTGATATTTCTAGACAGGCAAAAGAGCAGGAGTAAGTACTTCACTGCCAGCTTCACAATGTTAAGTTAGCAGCTGCCTAGATCCAGCTCTGCAAATCCTCTGCAAATCTTCTCCAGGTACAGAATCTACAATTTTGTGTCTCAAATACTTGAAACATTTATTTTCCTACCATGTCCTTCTCCTTGTTGAAGTATATCTACATCTAGTTATACTGTTTTCATAGTAAGCCAAAATCTATTTTTTCTCAAATCTGCTAATTTAGGAAGTTCATTTGAAAATAACTGATGAGTGTATTCCTCTCCTTTTTTTGACTGAGCTCAGGCCTGACAGCAGGTATTTGCGCTGTGCTTTTAACCCTTAGCCCACACTCTCAGGTCAATAGTAAGCATGCTGAAGAACACCAGGCCAGTTCATCTGCTGCAAGTAGAACTACACCAGGGATGGATCTGCCCTATATTTTTCAGTGCAAGTGATCCATCAGTTTGATCTTTTATTTTTGAAGAACCTTTACTCATATACAGCATTGCTGAGCAAAGAGTTACAGCTAGTTTCTACAAATCATTCTGTCTTCTTAGGAAGGTAGGGGAAGCTTGACAGCTGTGACGGAATACTTATGTGGATAAAATGCATGGAGATTTTAGAAGGAGACAGCTAGAACCATCCTTCCAAATGATCAATGTTTGTCAGCAACCTTAACCTCTTCTGCTAATCCTCTTCTTTCTGCAAGAATTTGATATGGAAGAAGGAAAAAAATCAAAAAGCTGATCTATGCAGTGGCAGAACTTCACCCTTTTCCTCTCAAGACAGTTGGAACATGAAGATCTATATAATATAACATAGCTAAAAGAATATCCTATTTAGAGGAATTACTCCTGAGAATGGTTTTGCACATTTGCAGGAGCCAGCTCAAGGCCAGTTTGGGGATTCTCATCCAAGTCTAAAACAAATTCTCAGTAACAATCGGGATGTTTCCCTGTGCTTCTGAAACAAATTTTTACAGATAGCAAAACAGCTAACCTCATCACAGTTTGAAGGATATGCCAGGTGACTGTTACTTAGCATTTTGCATGGGGTAACTCAGTAAAGCTCAAATCAGAAGAAACTTCTCTTGAGCAAATATTTAGAAGTCACATCAATTCTGAGAAAACTTGGTTGGGTAATGATTTCTGTGACTTGGAATGAACTTTTGGTACCAAAAAAAATCAAAATGCTGTCATTTTCTTTGATATATTTGATTAAAAAAACCGGCCATTTTTAAAAGAGAACGCTTAATTGCATGTGGCTTTAATCTTTGTTTCTTTGAGTATCTTATGCAAGCTGTACTTGAGAAATGTTTGGATAAGAACAATGCTAGGTGAAAACATTTTACATATTACAACACAATAATTTTTTCTTCAATTGCAATTTTCAAAATATTTTCAATATCCATAAGCTGGATTAGTTTTGAGGAAGGTCTGGCAGAATACTATTACTATTTGGTAGGAAGCTACATCTCATCAAATCCACTGGGAATGTATTTATTTTTCTAGCAGCTGCTGGCTTGGCTTGACTTTCCGTCATGGACTGTTGGGTGTATGATGAAACTGTGATCAGAGTGTCCCATTTCCCTAACAGCCCAGGCATCTGAACCTGTGGAGGGCTTCTGGAGAGTTGCAGTATACCTACCAGTACTGTATTATCCCCTGCAAGGATGCTCTCTGATTAGGTTGTAAGGTCCCTATTAAACAAACCAACAAACAAAGAAACAAGCAAGTTTGAAGAACTCATGGTTTTCTAGCAGTGTGTGTGTTTATTTTTTTAATCTTTTAGTGGCTTTCATTTGAGGTTTGCTTTAATATTAACATTTACATTCACTTATTCATTACAGTATGTAAGACTGATGGCTGAGCTTTGCTGCTGTTTGATGTTCATTCAGGTGTTGATGAAAACAATGTTGTCACTTGTTCAAATGCCAAGAGTAGAAATAAATGTTCAGGCTGGTCTTGGATATATAAGAATAGCAACTCCCAAATCAGGGTTAAAGATGTTCTGATAGAGAAAAATACGTTAATTAAGTAAGGATAATTTTACATTTAGCAAGTGTCTATATGTTAGAATACTTTTTATCACTAGAAAGTTTGGAAAGCATGTGGATTTTTAGAAGAAAACATAAAAATAATGCAAAACCTTTTCTTTCATGCCTTTTCTCCCTTCTCTCAAGCCAGGCTACTTCTGTTGTGTGAAATCAGAGGTGTTTGCTTTGTTGTATTTTTCTGCAAGATGAGCCTGTACTTACATATAAGTGTACAAATTGTTCCTAAGATTTTTGGTGAAAATATCAAGCACATCTGATATATGTGCAGTTCACACATAAAGTTACGAGAATGTATTTTCACCACAGAGGTGGCTGTATTAAAGAAGTTCCCTGTTAGCATGTTTATATTAATAGAAATGTTGGTATGTTCTCTTCTTTATTGACCGTCAATGAGCATTACAAAGTAAACAGATTTTAGAAAGATATAATCAGATTGTTCATGATTCATATTATTTCCATTTAACTACACAAATAACTGGAATTACATACCTTTATTCCAGGGTATTTTCAGTATCCTATTCATAGCTGGTGGTGCTCTTACTTCAGAGGAACATGAGAACATTGCCTTACTGCTCTAACCTGGCTCAGAGGAAACAGAAAATAAAAGTCATGGGATTTTTCTCCTGACGTGTCATAAAATCTACTCTGACAGCTTAAAAAAAAAAGTCACAGACTGAACTGGAATGCCAATGCAGGAGACAAGCAGAAAATCCTTAAGTCCATCACATTTTCTCATTTATTTTTTCCTGCTCATTTCTCCTATTCATTTGCAACAGCCCTGATTCTATACTTGTGATACACACAGAGTGACAGGTCCCAGGCATTTAAAACCCCCTATCCAACTGGCCTCCAGTGCCCACTTCTGTGAAACATCAACCAGAGGAATGTTCAAGGGACTGGTGTGTGACAGCTCATGAAATATAGGGGAAGGCAGGCCTTGGCCCAGAACAAACAGAACATCCCAGAATGTCTAGCCAGCAGGCAGCTCCTGGCTACATTCCCTTTTGCTAGAATAAAAGCCTTCCTACTAGAGCTCTAGCAAATCCTAAATATTTCATGTGCATCCACTGTAAAATAAAAGTTTCAACAGAAGGACTGTTACTGAGATGTTTAGTGCTCTGTGTTTACTAATCTGAATCTTTTCTTTACCTTTTGATCATAAAATTCAGGGAATCTGTCTTGATAAAATACGCTGTGATAATAACTCAAGTAGAATTCGAAGGGATCCCTTTGAAAAAAATTTGTGTACTAAAGCAGTAGGGCCATGAAGGCAAGCATACAGGGGCCTTCCTATACAGGAGGACATTGCTTTTTCAATGTTGGTCATTAAAGGTGTAATTTGTAAGCGCACAGAAGTGTTTTTTACATAGCCATATGTGTGTTGTGAATGGAAGAGTGGCTTTTATATAGTTAAATATTTCACCTAGATTATGCCACCATTATTTAACAAGTGAATTTTTGGCCTTGCCCAAGGATTCATTTTGAGTTTTTGTAGAAAAACATGTTCATAAAAATTTGAGTATTTCTCTGTTCATTTCTTGGGATCAGCCTGTCTCTTTTCTAGGTCCCTTTCTGTTCTCCTACTCTTTTAAAAGTAAGTGCAGTTCAAGCACATCACGTCCTGCACCAGGTGCATAGAGGCAACTGCACAGTAATTCTGAAAGAGGTTTAGGTCGGGGGCTGTTGTGGGATCTAATTGATATAATGTAACGTTTCCTGAAGGCTAGCAGTAAGCTGAGTACTCTGCAAAAGAAACCTTAGGAATGGTAATTCCTATAGTCTTACACACTGAAGAGAGTACTGCCAGAGCGAAGATGTACGTTCTACTGTTACAGCACCACCCAAAAGCTTGAAAATTTCCTCTGAGCAGTGACAGAGAGAAACAGTGTCATAAGGCATAGGGAAAGTCAAGAAAAACTATAAACAGAGGGAAAAAGAAGCTAAAGGTGCAAGGTTCTTCTACGTTTCTGCTTTGTTTGCTGCAGAGAACAGATATATGAATGGAAGGCAATGGGCACAAAAAAAAGTGCACCTCTTTTGTCAAAGCTCTGAAAGCAACAGTTGTTTTATGGCATGCAAATTATTTCTTAATTTTTTATCCAAAAATGGAACTAAATTTAATATTTAATAATTAGCACTGTAGTTCATCATCACTGCCTATGAGCTTGTTGCTCCCAAACACATCCTTTAATGCTTATATTTTAGTGGGATATGAACATGTTGGTGTGAATTGGTAATAACAGCTTATCTAAAAATAGTACAGTAAAAGGTTGAGATTGTAAATTAGTTTTCTTGGCAAAACAGGAATTTACCTGGAAACTTTTCAGTCCTAGAAATGTATATCGTTCATATGTTTTTATCCCTGGTAGTTTAGCAACTGCTGTTTGGATATGAATTCTACTGTTGATATGAGGAAGGCACTTGTCTGATAGTCCGGATGTTAACCATTTGCCTGTCATATACAAACCAAAGATATAAAAAAATGGTAAACCAATTTACTTACCAGTTTTTCTGTGCTGCTTTTGCTGACTGAACTATGTCTCAGAGCTAAGAACAAACATGTCTTAAATGAGCCGGAAGGGAAGGGAAGGGAAGGGAAGGGAAGGGAAGGGAAGGGAAGGGAAGGGAAGGGAAGGGAAGGGAAGAACATTCATGCTTATTCATTTCTATGGTTTCTACCACAAAGGACATGAAAATGTTTTATTTGTTTTGCATTGATAATAATGTTTCCTTAGAAGCTGTGAAATCAGAATACTTAACCTGAAAACTGAGTTGATTTTCATATGGCAAACATAACATTCTTTGTTTCTATTCCTAACTGTAGTTGAAATTGACATTTTCAGCTCTCTTGGATATTTATTAATTCACTACTCTTCCACAGACAGTAAAAGAAATATACCGATTTTTTTTTCCATAGGTCCTGTATGTATGTAAGATAGATCTATCCGTTTAAGAAGAAATCTATAGATGAGTCTTTTCAAATAAAAGTATGAATTGAAAAGAATTGCAGATGCAGTTGCTGTTACTGTCACGCGTGGCTTCCTTGAAGTCAATCCACAGCCAATCTGATCTACCTACATGTATGTCATAATGGGACCATGACTTCTATCTGTAAAAGGTGCTTCTGCCCATCAGCTGCAGCAGTTGATTTTAAGGCAATTTTTGTTCCTTGATTGCATTGAAGTGCTAAGTGCACTGTTAAGCTCAGTGCTTTATTACTAATATGGTCGAGAGGTTTTTTTCCCTTCCACTGTTATTGCCAGCTTTTATTAATTTTTTAATGTGACTACATCCAAGCATAATGTATATTTATAATCTTAAATGAATCAGTGTTTTGCTTTAGTCAAATTTAAACTATTCTTAGAACTGAGAAACTGATGACTATCCTTGGTGAGGACTGAATAGATTCAGTAATACATATTAATTTTAATAAAACCAATGGGGAGTTTTCTTAAAAAAATGAAAGTGAGAAATTTAAAGTGTTTCTTTTTAATAACACTAGATCCAGATTCATCTTGGGATCTGTCAATGTCAGTGTTATTAAGGAAACATGGAGTTTTCCAAAGTGGGAATAGAAGAGCTTCCCATGACAAAGTAGTACTTGGATGTCACACCTGGAAATGATGAACAGCTGACTTCATAGATTGTTTGTTTCTTTTTTTTCATTCTGGCTCTTCTGAAATATTCTTTGTCACTGTCCTGATGTTTTTCATACATTGCCACTCTTATGGCTTTCTGCAGGGTTGTTCCCCTGCCAACACAGATACTCGTGCAAACAGGACTAACTTGTTGGCTTTTCTGTATGATAGGATGCTCAGATCCCTGAGCTTATGAAAGTTCAATAAAACTCAAGGGTTACTTAAATAGATTTATCCTTTCTATTTCACTCACGTATTACATAGTGCATTTAGTTAATTCTCACGCTATCTTTTCTATAGCAGCTATGAGATGACAGGGACACTTCAAAAAGCTGGGTTTCTTTGGCTTGCCTTAGGCTCAGTCTAGCTTATTCACTTTTTTAGTAACATAAGACTACGCGAAGTTTCTGTTATCCTTTGATCAGACATACTAATATTAGTAATATTAGTGCAGAAAAATGCCTCCTTAATAAAAAAGAATTGTTAAGAAAATAAAACTGAGTCTTTGATGATATCCATGGGCTCTTTAATAAACAACTCTTCTATTTCATCAGTGTTTCTGTAGGTGTTTAAATTATTTTTTTCTTTTGTAGGTCAGTTTTCAAGGAAACATCTTTTTTTTTGGTGTTCATTATTTAGGGGGAATTCAGACTTTCATATCAAAACACACATCAAAACCCAAACATGAGTATGAAATAGTTGTTTCATGCAATGGATAAAGTGAATATATGCGGAATCCACTTATACCAGAAATACTTCATATTTGCTTGAAATTTTAAATCATTATCATTGTTGTTTAATTTCTCTTTACATGTCAGACTGCAGATGAACCGTGCACCTAGGTAGTCTCTGCTGTAATTGCTGTGACTCCTCACATACGCTTTTACTGAACTTTTCACAGCCACGCTGCTATTTTACCTCTTCCCCTTGCAACGGCCAAGCTCATGACAACACAGTTTTATCTCTTCTCTTGCTTAGATAAAGAGAGTTGCAGTCAAATGACACCACTGGAGCAAGGGAGGAAGTAGGCCTCCATTGGACCTGTGTAGGACTAAAGGTCTTCTGAGGGACACTTGAAAGCTTCATTTGCAATAGTTATCCCTTTGTGTTCAGGTGAATAGTTGCATCAAAGTCACCGTCTAAAAGTCAGCTCTGGCCGAAGCATTCCCTAGGTTCAGCAGTGAGAGGAAAGCAGCAATTAGAAGACAAACAAAAAAGCAACTTAGAAGATACAGTAGAATGAGGGAAAAGAGTAAGAACTAGAGTAAATTAATAAAACATAAGAAAATACATATTGAAAAAGTGTGAAAAGAGCAAAAAGGCTTTCTCAAAACCTGTCAGAAGTAAAAGAAACCTCACATCAGTACAGGAAGTTAGAAATAGTTAGACTACAATTCCTCAAAATCAGGTAAGAAAGGTGAAAATGCTTCCTTGCATTTGGAAAAGTTGCAAGGTAATGTCCTGGTTTCACCTGGGATAGAGCTGATTTTCTTTCTAGTAGCTGGTGCAGTGCTGTGTTTTGGCTTTAGTCTGAAAACAATGCTGATAACAAACCAATGTTTTAGTTGTTGCTCAGTATCACTTAACCTGCTCAAGGACTTTTCAGTCTTTCATGCTCTGCCATGAGGTGGGGCACAAGAAGCTGGGATGTAGCAGAGACAGGACCCCCCAGACTAGCCAAACGGTATTCCATACCACAGCACATCATGTCCATTGTAGAAACTGAGGGGACCTGGCCAGAAGCCGCTGATCGCTGCTCGGGTCAGGCTGGACATTGGTCAGTGGATGGTGAGCAATTGTACTGTGCATCACTTTTTTTTTTGTTGGGAGAGGGGTCTGTGTTATTCCTCTCTCTCATTATTATTATTATGATTATGATGATTATTATTATTATTTACTTTTACTTCAATTATTAAACCGTTCTTATCTCAACCCATGAGTTTAACAATTTTTCTGATTCTCCTCCCCATCCCACTGGGGAGTAGGGGGTGTGAGGGAATGGCTGTGTGGGTACTCAGTTGCTAGCTGGGCTTAAATTACAACAGATATTGAAGTTCCATCCTATCCATAATGTAACAGAGAAAACAAAAGTATAAACTCTGAAGCAGATTAGGGATTTCTATCAAAAGCTATCTAACCAAATGCTCTGAAGGAACAAACAGGAGCTATTTCTTAACAGTTTACTATGGGGCTGTAATGTTAAGTTTCAAGAAGCTTTGTATCCCAAAGCAACATACCAAAATTCTCTATATGAAGGGGACTATTCTTTGCTGATGACTGATCAATTTAAACTCTGGAGTGTGAAAAGCAGGGTTCTAGTTCTTCTTCTGACTTCACTTTTTATCCTTTAAACTGCTCATAAGTTATAGCCCTACTGTGTTTAATAAGTTATTGCCCTACCCTGTTACATACTGTACCTTTGCATATGGACTAATCATGAAAAGAAATGCTTATAATGCACAGTTTGTCTCCTTATTGCAAATGTGAAAATATAAAAAGAAGCCAGTGAATATATTCTTTTTTAAAAAATATGTTTCTGCAGTAGGATTTGTTTCTGTGATCACACAGCTGCATTTACAATACTGCACAGTTTTTTCTCTAGTGTGGTACTGATAGTTTAAAAAAAAAGGAGAAGATTTTCTTTTATGAATTATTAAAATTTCACAGATGCTTTTGCTAACTTTGACAGTTTCTGTTTGGTCTTAAAAAGCCATCAGGATACTTACATATCTTTTTCTAGGAACACACAAGAAAGTCTACCTGTTACTATGGCAGCACTGTTACTTCAAGGTGTCTCATCTCTCAACAGAGAATCAACAATACCTCCCAGTCTGGAGTCATCAGCAAATTTGCTAATGGTGTGTTCAACTCCTGCATCCAGATCATTGATAAAAGCACTGAACAGACCTTGCCCTAGAATTAAACTGTACAAGGACTGAGAAGCACCACCTTATGTTGCCAATCCTTCATAACTACTGCTGTGCATAAGATAAATCAACAATATAGTCCCCTGATCTTGTTCAGGGACATGTTTTAATTTCATTCAGATTAGCTGGAATACATAATACAGTGTTTACTCTGACCTTTTACTTAGCGCAGGAGGACAGGTTATCAGATTAAATTAGAATGGCATAGACAGGTGATGCTTCACTTACAAAGCCAGCTGCTGCATAGTTAACTAAGCTATATTTGAATTAATTTGAACATGGAACAAGTTCATAGTGGATCAGTATGTTGTGTCACGTAACTGCAGTAGGAGCTGCAAATTCAAGTTTGCTCTATTGTGGAAACATGATTTCAACATGCATGCACTCAGACACGTCATTTCCATCGGCGGTGGGAGTATGGAAACTGGTGGAAGGCAACAGTGCAGTAATGAGGAATCTTTGAGAGTTTTAGGAATATATTCATGGGGAGAAAGTGATTAGACTTGTGGTTTGACGTAGCCAGAAACTAGAACTGAATTATGACTGTCCTCATCTTTTCTTCTTGTGACTTATTGTTCTGTATGTATGTCATTTAGGAGTTAATTAATCAAACAACATGTGAATTCTTTTTTTTTCTTAACTGCATTCAGGACCAGGCTGCCCTAAGGAAAGCACCCAGCTCCTGTTTCTTTGAAGACACAGATGATAGAAAGGATGGCAACTCTGATCTTTTTGAGATTGCTGGGACTGTTTCTCTTGTGGAAATGTACAGGAGACATTTGGAATTGTTTCTAAATCTAATGCTGTATTTGAATAGAGTGACTGGACTTGCAACAGTAGGAAAGACAATCATATGCAGTGCAGGCTGAGCACTAATATATTTGCTGATGGCTCTGAATATCTTAGGTTCTCACAAGAAAAGACTGTCAAGTCCTTATGAGGAGGTTTCTGGGATTTTAAAAAGAAAATAGGACATCTGCTGTATTAGCAAAGAACACTAGAAAATAGAAGAAAATAATTTATATATATCAGTGGTTTTAAGTTACTCATTTGTGTTTAAAATAAAAAAGGTAATGTCTGCCTAAAGGTCTTGCTGCAGTGTCAAGAAACATGATCCAGAAATCTCTGCAAGATTGAAACGAACTTTTCAGCAGAGACACAGCTACCCTCTTCTCCTTTTATCGTGACAGGAACCATTATGCTCTGCTAAATTTACCAGAGGCATTGCGGAATGGATAAGAATTTGTGCTCAGGTAGCTGTGGCAGTCACCTGTACTGCAATACTGGAGATCTAAGCAGAAGCTTACGTTTTCTCTCTTATGCTTTCAGAATCCTGGAATTTACATCTTTATGAAAATGTGGTTTGGGATGTTTATGGTTTGGACTTTTATTAGCTGTAAGAGCCTTTTGTTTCCTTTGCAATTCTTCCATTTTTTTTGTAAAATCAAAATGGATAGAAAAAAATTAATTCAAAATACTATAATTATGATGGTGTATACATGCTATTTTATGTTTCAAGTGTATTTCAAAGAGGAGAATTTTCTTGAAAAGGCAAAGGACAAAAATTATGTGTATTCATAAAAAAATAACAATGATTCTGTAAGGTCATTTGAAGAAAGGCTTATGTGCTTAGTAATATATCAGCTTTCTTTCAAACCACTTCAATTTGTTAAATAAAACACAGTTCTCAGAAGCCTTGTCTTGCTGGCTTACCTCTGGAACTGTTTACCCAGACATCTCAACACATTTGTCAGGGATGCAGGAGAATCACAACTTCTGTTTTAAAGACGGAGACAGTGGGGCACAGGGAAGTTCCAGGGACAGATGATACACTGTTGGTATAGCTCCACTCACTTCACAGAACCAATCACTCCTGAAACCCAAGGTGCTCCAATTATGCATGTTTAAGCAAGTTAAGATTTAAATTTGGAGTTATTTTTAGGTTTTGATTCTGGGTTTTGAAGATCTGTGAATGCACCATAAACTGTCACAGTTCAGAAGTCCTTGGTTTTAGTGGAGTTTAGTCTAAAGATACGCATACAGTCCCACTGGATGCATACAGTGGTTGCAATTGCTATAAGTGAAAAGGGGTTTCACTGGACACTACATGCTCAGAGCAACTCTCACCTCTGGCTGACCCAGAAGGCAACAGATAGAAAGTAAAGTGGCTTTGCCGGGATTACCTGTGGGAACAGTGCCTAGCAGATTTACAGCATCTGACTCTCAGCCCTGAGCAATCCAAGCACTGGCCTCTGACTCTGCAGATATTCCTGTCCTGCTCTTTGTCCAAACCTTTCTTGTATATAATGTATATCATGGTGTAAGTGAAAAAACTGAAAATGGAAGATAGAAAGGGGTAAGGATTACGTAGTCTGTTGGGATGCCATGGCTCCTTTATGAGATGGGAAAGAAAGTTAGCTGAAACGTTTCCTTACATAGAGGATATCTTCCTCTGTGCAGGGAAATATTTTGAAGTCTAATAAAATAAGCAGACGTTATTTGATTTTAGTGTCTGTGTAGCAGGGCTTTATTAAAATGGCAAAGAGCTTTTGCCAGGTGAATTAAACATCTGAACACTAAAGATCTATTACGTTAAGGCAGGGATTGTAAAATAGCCAAATATTCAGAAAAGCCTCCTAACACAAAGTGGTGTTACCATGGCAACAGGAACTCAAAATCTCTCTGTATGAAGTTGCCCCTTTTTTGCCTGTGTCACTTTGTAAACTAGTAAAAACAGGGTGCAGTCCTCAAAGCTGTTAAGTATTGATAGCAAACTGAAAGAATCTTCTGAAACACTATAGAAACCTTTATGATGAACA
The DNA here is from genome assembly GCF_000696875.1 of Nestor notabilis. Taxonomy (NCBI): domain Eukaryota; kingdom Metazoa; phylum Chordata; class Aves; order Psittaciformes; family Psittacidae; genus Nestor; species Nestor notabilis. The sequence continues at coordinate 60,921 of NW_009932223.1, forward strand.
ATTTTACATCCATGCTGAAAAATATAAACCAAGATGCCATAGAATTTCTAAAGTAATTCTCTCCTTTTGATTAGAGGCACATGATAAGACTTTTTTAACCATGTAGCTCTTAACAAAAGTGCAAGGAATATCCAAATACATTTTTAGACATTATGCTGTAAATACACTGACTGGTATCCTTTTGTTGTTGACCATTCTTTGCCACTTCTAGACTAGATTTTTGTGCAACATAGGCACTTAAAATATGAAAACCTGCACCGAACAGTTTGAACACTAATGGAGAGAAGACATTTGACAATACATACACATAAGCTTTCTTTAGCGATTGTGCTTCACAGGTTCTGCAGGTCTACTTATCAACAATGTCCCTTCCAGAGGAGATTAAGAAAAACATCCAACAGCTACAGCTACAAATGCTATGTCATAGTCTTTCTAGTCAATTTTAACTAGAACTGGAAGAATAGTCCCAAAACAGATAATAGAGAAATCTTCCTCCAGGTTAGCTTGACACAGAGAGGTCTTTTGTTAACAGAATCAACTTGGTGATCCATGAAGAAAGAAACTAATTTCTCAGCTTAATTAGCAGAGATAAAGAACTGGACATAAAAAAGACAAGAGAAGCTTTGTAACTGATTGCAGTGGACCTATAATTTCTCATTAAGTTTGTAGCTTTCTCTCCCTTTTCAACACAAATTAGAAAAATAAAATTAATTCAAATTGAGCAGGAAATAGTACAGTCTGCTGGATTCTATTTCTGTCACAGCAGGCGAGGTGATTTAGAGATCCTTCTCCTGCTGTCTAATTATATAATTCATTAATTTAATTTTATTTTGGGAGCTCCTTGCTAAATCCTCTATGAGAACAACTCTGGTCATGAACAATACAGAATTTTTCCCGAGGGTGTGTGGGGGTGGGGGTGGCGGTGGGGTGAAGATAGCTATAATAATATCCAGGTCTGGATCATAAAGATCTAGAAAACATTTGAGTGAACATGATGTTAAACTTTTGGTTAGTAGCACTGAAGCTTTTTTCCCCCTAAATTTATGACCTAAAAAGCTGTAACAGAGAAAACTCAAAATACGTGGTTTCCGAAGCAGAGAGAATTTTGTTTGGAACTTTTAACTCTCAGGAAGTGAATACTGTCTGTTGCAGATCTATCTTAAAACATACATGTCTTTATGTTTGATATGTCTGGGACATCTTATTTGTGCTTTGCGTAGATTTAGTGTTTATGTGCTGTAGGGTTTGTTTACTGACTTCTGGATTAGAAAGGCCAAGCTGATGCATGGAAGCTGTAGTCATGAAGTGTTTTGTTAAACTGAATATTACTACACTTACTTGCTTGTAAGAGGAAATTCATGCTTGGAAAGAAGCAAGATTTTAGGGGTTGTTTGTGGGTTGTTATTTTTTTAATGTGGAGAACTTACAAGTCCTTACTTTAAGGTTAATTCTTATGGACATTTTTTGTAACATGCATTTTTTGTAACATTAGCAGGAAACGCATCAAAATAGTGTTATTTGGGAACTATCTGAAACACTGGATTGGCACCTGAAGTTAAATTGGTCAAATCTGTTACAAGGCAACAGTAACCATGTTCTATAGGGTGCTGGCAATGAATATTGCATTTAATGACTGTAACTTTCTGTCTCTAGGATGGTAAAAGTACATAAATAAAGAAAGGAGTCAATTTTATTAAACCTAGGAGATCAAGAAAGCTGTAGTTTATAAGGAATACCATCTTCCTGTGGAAATACCTATACGCTGCAAACATGCTCTTTTTTAACTGTACAGTTCCAACAACACCTTTCTTACTAGAGGTTTTTTTTTTCTGCAATATCAGTGGCAACTCACAATCATGGACTGGCTTAGTCTGAAGGGAACTTCTGGGGTTATACTAGATAGCTTCTCTCCTCTTCTACAGCAGGTCCAATTTTGAAGTTACATTTGGTTGCTGAGCTCTTTGTTAATTCAATTTTTTAATGTCTCCAATGATGGAGATCCCATAGCCTCTGTGGAAAACTCTAGTCTTTGTCTACCCTCTTAGTGAAGAGTTTGTTCCTTGCATCTACTTAATTTCTTGTACTACAACCTGTGGTTGTTGCCCCTTATCCTTCTGCTGCGCGTCTCCATAAAGAGTGTGGTCCATCTTCTCTCCAATCCACCAGGCATTAGGTAGTTGAAGATAATATATAGATCCCTCAAAAGCTGCCTTACCAGACTAATCAAGCTTTTCAGTCCTCCCTTGCTGTGTGCTCCCAGACCTGACTGCCCTAGGGATCCTCTGACAGACTCATTCCAGTACAGTAATATCCTGGTTCCTGGGAACACAAAACTGGATGCAGAGCTCCTGATGTGGGCTCAGAAGTGCTGTGATACAAGGTCTGAAGCATAGCTTCTAAGCCATTAATCTGCTCATGTCTGTCCTCTTTGCCAGTTTCCTTAGTTAACTCCACACTGTTTCACAACAATCAAACCACACATAAAATATGCGTGGATACATGCATGAAGAACATGGTCATGCATTACTGACGTTGTTAACAAGTTCTGTATCTTCTGAATAGCAGTGAAAGGTGGTATAAAAGGTATATGCAGTCAGCCTCCTTCTGATTGGCATTGCCTCATGAACAGGGCAGTGATTCCATATGGAGTTCACAAATGACCTGTTTGAGAGATTTCAGGACCTATGGATGCTCTTTTGTTCTATTGCCTCTCTTACATTAGGTGGCCTGGGGCAAGGATGGAGGAGACAGCAAGTCCATAGTCTTGTCTTTTGCAGAGCAAAGTGTGTGCTATGGTGTGGTAGGAAATATTTTTCCTGGATTCAACTTGAGTCTGTATGGTGTGTCTTTTCCTAACATGTGAGTAGCTTAAACCACGACAGTAGCAAAATCTGTAGTTTCATTCCTTCTGTTTATAAAGAGTGCATAATGAAACAGGGTTTGAAGAGAGGGTGATTGGCAGTTTAGGGTTAAATTAGCATTCTCTGAGGTTGTTAAATACACCCTATGACCTCTGGAAGGTTGAAGTTAGCTTGCTGGCTCTTGTTATCTCTTGCTGCTTTATGTTTTCTTTCTTCTGTCGTGTTCTTTTTCTTGGGGAGAATAGTGTCTCAGAACTCTTGCTGTGACCAAAATGTTGAAGTATAGATCAGTATAGAAATTTCTTCTTTGGAGGGGTGGGAGGGGAGAGAGAGGGAGAGAAGGGAAAGCAGAAAATTAGCATCTCTCTGACAGGATGAAGTGCCCTGTCTTGCAGGGATTTTACATTCAGAAAAAGTTAACATTCAGAAAGTTTAGTAAAGCATTCACTGTGTCTGGAAACAAGAGAGGTGTTTCTGGAGTTGTTGTGTAATCTTCTGTCAGAACATACTTTTTTAATCATAGAAAATGCTATCTTGGTTGTATTTTTGAGTCCCCCTTCCTCCCCCCACTTACTTATACTACCTGTAGCAGTAATATTATGGTATTATTTTAGATACAAATTTGGAATGATTTACTAGGTGATGACCCAAGTTTTACATTTATAGACTGTTTATTTCTCCCTACAGGCGTACTGTGGCTAATATTTTGCTAATACACTCAGTATAGCAGCACCCATTCTAAAAGACTTGCAGAGAGCTGGTCGGAAGAGGGACCCTTTCCTCCAACAGAGGGCACTGTTTATTAGCTAAACAGTTTATCGCGTTGTGCACCGTCATACAATGCACCGTTTGGTTTCCGCATGCAAACAGAAAAGAACACTACAGACCAGCCCTTTTCCCTTTGGTTCTTACTCTTTTTCATTACTGTTGCTTGAAGAATAAATGCCTTTTTAGTGAAAATTAAAAAAAGGAAATATGCATTTTCCATACCAGAGCATTGGAGACAATGTGAGAGGAACATCTTCCTATGATAAAAAATTACGATTTGCTCTTGGAAAAGTATAGAAATACTTTAAAAAAAATAAAATATCTATTCTACAGCCCTATTTCTTTCGACACACATGCACATAGTCTCACCCTTTCCGTCACCAAGTAGTTTAGTAAATGTGACAGTGTTCTTTAAACAAATACATCAGAAGATAGCACCTCAGCAACTTTTACAGTTAGATTTACATGGTCAGGGTTTGGGTAAGACAACCTTAGCCAATTGGGTCACTTTACAACAAATGAGACACTCAGGCTAGTTACAGGTGAGGAATTAAGGATTTGTACAACTACTTGAACACAGCAACCCCCTTTTCCCCCCTCTTTTCCTCCTCCTCCTTCCCCCAAAAAAAACCCCCCGATTGCAGTGAAGAAAATAAAGCAATCAAGTACAATATTTGCATGGTGCACACACTGTTTTCAGAGGTCATATCTGATCTGTATAAGGTCTATGCTACTGTGTTTTCTGAAAGTCTTTAATCCAGTGAAATTGCCTGGAAAAACAAGAAAACTCCATGTACAGCTTGTAACAGCAATAATGACATTTATGTATGATAATTTGGGGGGGATCAATTACCAGATATTAGAACTTCACATTGTCCGAAGATATCCATTTTTCTCATCTGGCCATTAAATATAGGCTATTCCCTAAAATTTACTTACCTATGCCTAAACAAAAGAGTTTTAATTGAAAAATGGAAAAGATTAGTCCCATGCAGAATCTTGAAAGTAGAAATTGTTTTGAAATTTTGAAGTGTTTGAAAACAGGTTTTAATGTTTGGTGTATTTGAGGGGTTTTTAAATTACGGAGTAATTCTGAAATTTTATTGTTGTTGTTGTTATTATTATTATTACATATTTTACAGCCGAGTGACATAAAATGAATAATACATAGAGGTGATGATACATGAATTCTTTTTTTTCTGTTTCTATGTTTCCCACTATATTCAGTATGAATTTGACAAACCTCAATCCTGGGAAAAAAAACCCCAAAAAAACTACTAAGCTTACGAATTCTCAATTTTAAAAGAATGTGTCTTAATTTTTGTCAGCATGTCTTGTAAAAGATTATAAATCTCATTTTTAACTTTTTTGACAAGATAAATCATAAAACTAGTCTTTTTCTTTGTCATTTAGTTCTTCCACACTGAAAATGTTTTAAAGGGTTACAGGGTGGAAAGAAGGAAACAAGGAAGTTGGTAGATGCATGAAAAATCAAGAGCCAGGGTTTTTTTCCAAAACCAACTTGAATGGACATATAGGCTAAGAAGCACTTTTAGTTCGAAATTCCCTCTCAAAAATCAGAACATACATTAAAAAAGAATTTTACAAAACCAATGGAAAGCTGGTTTTAATTAATTCAAACAAAGCAATTGAAGGCATTTAAATTATTTTCCACTAAGGGTGATTATCTGTGCATTTTTATTGGATTTATCTCATGATTTTCATGATAGCATTCACTGAAGAGAGAGGTCTTAGTGTCATTCTTCAGCCAGAAATGAGGAGTTTGAACGGTCCAGTGAAATACCTCCACTGATAATATGCCCTTTCTGGAGACTGATTTTCCATACAGATCACTTCTGTGATCTGATTTGCAAACAATTTACCAGAAATTGTTGAGTTGTGGGTGACTGCAAATGTACAGCCAGAAGAAGAAAACTTCTTAATCAATCTTGTCCCAGAATCCAAGACATTACCAAACGTTTATTACCCTAAGTGTCTTTTCTATGTGACAGAGAACGTCCTCAAAGACAACTTCTGGGCTGGCCTAGTATTTAGAGAGCGCCATTCCCAGGGGACACTTTAGTGACCTTATATATTAAGTGCCATTCAGTCCCATAGGTCCTCTGGAGGGAAAAAACCCCCACCCCGAACAGCAACTCCTGTAGTGTGAGCTTGTTTTTCTGGCAAAAGAGAAGGTGCTGGTATTTGCGGTTACGTTGTTTTGTGACTTGTCTTGGTGTAGTGAAACTTAGAATGAGACTGCTGATGAGCAAGTTTTAAACTTTTCATGGCAAATGCTTCCTGAAAATGGAAGTGTTCCCTGTGGCAAAAAGTTAGTCATCTAGCTAAATCTTGGCCTACTTGCTTTCCTTTCTTAAAATGTACTCTTGAAATGAGAGAGTCATAAATATCCTTTGAATCACCCAAGGAGTACAAGCCATCCTCACAGGGCTTTGCAGTTGCAGATCCCATTATATGATTTTAGGCAGTTTTCCTCTCATCTCAGCAGCAAAAGTCATATGAAGCAAAACCTCCTCCTCATCTTTCCTATCTCCCCCTTTTTCCCAAAGGTGTTTTAAAATGAAATATTGGAGAATTTATTTCAAAATTAAATATTAGACTATGTGTTCCTCCAGATCCTAGTTGTTTTGAATAGCAATCTAAACTTGCCTGCTTGAAGCGACAAAACCAAATTCCTCATACTTAACATTAGTGGAGTTACTTGATAGCTATGACATTATAATGGCTATTTTAGGACTAGTGTTCTTTTTCTCATATCTTGTGATAATAAAAGACAAAATAGATGACCTTCTTAGTTCCTCAGAAGTTGAAAAAACACCTGGATTTAGATGACTCATTTGATACAAAGCTCTTATAATAAATAATCTCTCGCTATATACATAAATTTTGTATTTAGTATTTAACTGACATAAATGTTGCTAAACTCAGAAGTTCTATTGGCAAAGAGCACATCAAAAACCTATTTGAAAACTGAGAAGACAAAAGATGAAGCTATCCTGGCCAAATATCAGCACAGAAGCTGGAGTATCTACAATATAACAGTCTCTATAATATAACCTAAAAGTATCTGTGACCATCACATGAAGCAAAAATAGTGTTTGAACAAAAAACATGGTGAAGGATCCAGTTGTGAAAAAGAGTCCAGTATAAAAAACTGCTGCAATAGAACAAATTCATTATGACGATGACATTTTAGCTGCAGCTAATCATCAGTGCCATAAACGACACAACAAAGGAAACTTCACCCAGATATCCAGCATTTCCACCAACATAATAGTACCGATAAACTTTACTATCAACCTCAACTACCTCAATGAAATAGCCAATAAAAATCTTTTAGAAAGTATTATCCATACAAAAACTTTCCAGATAGTACACCATCGAAAAACTTTCCATGATAGCCATCTATAAAAGTCATTCTATAAAGAACATTAGGAAAAAAAATCCCCATGACCAATGCCAAAAACAGTTCAGATGAATTTATGAGAAAGGTTTCTTTTTTTTGGGGAATAGAAATGAATAAAATTGGTTTTGACAGAAGTAAAAATTGCCTCAAAAACACTTGCCCATTCTGAGTAGAGAAAGAAAAAAACACTGTCTAAATAGATGCAGTAGGAAGGGAATTTGTTTCTAGGAGCCTTTATCCTGCCTTGTAAAGACCTAGCCTGTAAAAGATGGAAAAAAAGGTTTAATTTATAATGCTAAAACCAAACTGCCACAGCAAAATGGATCTCTCTGCACTGTGGGTACAGATCTAATGCATGTCTCCTATCAGAGACAGTGGTTTTCCCTGTTTCTGGGGCTTTAAGTATCAGATAGGTTTTAATGATCTGTTTAAATCTACTTAATCTTGAGTATTTAAGTAATCATATGATGCTTTGAGGTTCTTCTTTGCAAAGCCAGAGGAGATGCTGTACTGCACACTACCTCATAATCCTGAAACCTTCTTTTAGAGTAATACATTTCAGCTACTAGTGAACATTAGTAAGTGGGTCTGTGCCAGAACAAACTCAAAATAGATAAGAGATGGGATTTGGAGTGCAGTATGAATAGTGGGATTTTGATCTTCTGATAACCCAACTGAAAAAAATACACCACTGAATGCATGTCTTGGGTCAGAATTAAGCAGAAGGTAGACCTTGTCTTTTTTCTTTGGTCAAATATAAATTTTCACCAAAAATTCATTTCAACTCAACTGTGAACTTTTGATTTAGCCCAAAATTAAGCAATCCGGGTTCCTAGGAAGAATTCATTTCAATTAATTTCAATTAAATTTCAAACAGAATTAGAATTCACACTAAAAAGTAGAAATGTTGTAATAAGGTACAACTGAACCCAAAAGTTTAGTCTTGTTTCATTTTCTTTTGTGCTTTAAGTACAACAATGTATGCTTCAGTATTTGTGCTACTTGGGCCTCCTCTTCCTGTCTCCCCCCCAAATCCTGTATTCCCTTTCTTTGGCCTAAACTGCTCATTAAATTTAATCTCAGCGTTGAAATTATTTCACTCACTCCTCTATACAAGCTTTCAAAACCTAAAACTCCTAAACTTTTCACCCCATGATGTTATCCAGCAGTAACTGTTGGTAGAGTTACAGAGAGGACAAACTTTTAACCACACAATGTAAACTCTGCCTGTCTAATCCAGAGTGACGATGACTCTAAAGCATTTGTTCTCCTTATTGACTGCTGAGAGAAAGGTTTTTCCCTGGTTCAGATGTGCTGCCTGTCCAACTCCATTTTCACCTTAATTCCTGATTTTTCAAACTAGTACCATGGTCACAAAGAATTGCTGAATGACTGAATTGTTAGTTCCCTGTCGTTTTCAGTCAGTGAACTTTTGTTTTGGAAATATTTATTCTGGCACATTGCAAGTGCCTTGCTGGGATCAGTATACTTTTTCCCAGGATCTTGAATAATATGTATCTGAGGTCTCTGAGTTTTTAATGCAACTGCAGGGGAAAGACAGCAAGACCTGAAGTTCTAGATCACTTCATCTTCCATTCTATATCCCTGTTGGTCTCCTCCCTCTGCTGCCCTGCCACTCTATTCTGTCATGTTTACAAGCAATTATCAAAAGAAGAGTACGTGGGTGGGGTGGGGGGTGGGTGTTTGTGGGTGTTTGTGTGTGTTTTTGGTTTTTTTTTCCCCACCAACTTCTTCTTTATAACTTTCTCTGGTTTGCATTTTTAAATCAAAGAAGGAGGCTAGAGTTCATAGGCACTGTCAAATCTTGGATAATTACAGTCTCATCTTACTATAGTGTCCTTAGTTTGTTACAGCTGGTATTTTTTTCTTATATATTTGAGTGTATATCTTGTCCACCAGCAGAAATAACCAGAAGGTCATTGTGAAACCCTGGAAGCTTGTGAATGATGTGTTCCCAATACGCTCCTGTCCTTGGCCTGAATTGTAATAATGGGAAAGACCAGTGCACTATGGTTTCTTGCTCTAAGGAAAGATTCTAGCTCTGCTGGCTCATCTTGTTACATGTAATCTGAGCATGGTAAAATTACCAGTGTGAGAAAAAAAATAATATAAGAATTGATTGCTATAGAGACTTTATAAGGAGCCAGATCAATTGTTTTATTCCTTAATTGTCAGATTAATTTCATATTCTGAACTTCTTATGTAGTCCAGATCCAAGTAAAAATAATCTAGTCCAGAACCAGTAAACTACCCATGTATTCCTGGCTCTCTCTGTTCCAGGCACTGATGTAGACCAAGTAGGAGAATTTTTACTCAAAACATTTATAAATATTGCATTGACATATCTTCCCTGGAGAACTGAATTTCAAGTTTTTCATCAAGCTCTTCACCTTGAGTTAAGGTTGAAGGTGAGTGACATGGGTATAGAAGAACCAGTACTACATGTGAAATGAGAGGGATAAGTGACATTGCTTCTTTTGTCTGCAATTTCAAAGGTGAGAAATTGAAAACTAAGAATGATTAAGAAATGAGTAAGGAAAGAAAGAAGCTACTATAACCAGAGCATTAGTGGAAGAGTGAAAATATGTGCTAAGTTTAGCCTTTTAAAATCCTTGAATCCAGTATTTCTAGATTCAAATATTTTAAGTCTTCAGAATGGAGGTGTAAGCCAGGTTTGTGTCAATTCCTGATATTTTGATATGTAAAAAGTACTTTTCTCTTTGTATTTCATTGCATTTTTTAGAAGTTAATGAATTAAAACATTCAATTTTTGTAAGTAATTTGTCTTATATTTGATTAATAAAAGCTATGTGTCACACCCAGTGCTGCTGAACTTGCATTCTTTAAGAGTAATGCATATAAATCCTTTGAACATTTTGAAGAGTATCAAAAGCAGTGATGTACAATCTAATGTGATGACAGGTGAAATGATGTGTCATATAGCAACATCCGTTTATAATTAGGATGACCTGGAGCAAAAACTTCTGTACTCTGGCTTCAACTGTTGGAAATATTTCCTTGCATTTTGCTGATATTTATGATGTGTGACTTTTATTAACGGGGTTCTCTTTGGGGCTGGATGCTATGACTGTTTGCTGTTTGCTAGTGTTTATTGTGGATTTTATGGAGCCATACCTGCAGCGATTAAAATTTAGACCGGATCACTGCCTTGTCAACTTCATGGGTGAGCCATCTACCTTCTTCCATGTACATACAAAAAAAAATCAATTCCTTTCTTTCAAGGGTGTTACAAGAAGCAAATGACAGGAGCAAATGATGAGTTTGTATGTAACACACTTCAGTCTACAAAGATAGGTGTTTCTCCCTCAGGATTATAGCATTATCATCTTCCTTTTGCAACTAGGTAAACTGAACTTCATCAAAGACAGAGATTGAAAGAGCTTCAGAGTCACAGTCTCCTTCACCACATTACCCTCTTTGAAGTGCTCCAAGACTCTCCTTGCCATCATGGGTACCAAGTGATTCCTTTCACATGCACAGCACAGATTTTAGGATCACTGAGGGGTCATAAAAAAGGGGTAGGGAAAATCATGTTCTGTTTCCCTGCTGCATTTGCAGTAAAAACTGGCTGCTCATAAAGAGGCCTGTTAATTATCTTGTACAATTTGTAGTATAGCAAACATGATTTTCTTTTGCTTCTGGAAACTGCCAGGCTTGCTGAAAATGTCTATTTCTAAGTAAGTAACTGAGAGTACCTTAGACATCTCCTTATGAAGTACCTATTCCCTGGTCGTACTCCCTGATAGTGTATGGCCCTCTACCCAGTGCTACTGGATAACACAGGACCTCAGGAGGTCTCCAGTCTGACTCTCTACTCAGCCATGTGGTCAGATCAGGTTGCTCAAAGATTTAACCTGTGAGAGCTGGAATTCATCCAGGGAAGGAGACAGCAACAGTGCCCTGTCCCCACTGCCCTCATGGGGAAAAACCTCCCCCTTATTTCCTGCCTCTCTGCTCAGCCTCCTTCTCAGAGCTGTCCCCACTGGCTTTGCTGCCTGAGACAGGGCTGCACACTGCTCCTGCCCCAGTTGCATGGGGGTCCTTTGACCCCTTCCTTCCCCTGGTCCTGGCCCATCTGAATGGGACATCAGGACTAAATGGAGTATTATCATCTTGTTAGCAGTGACAGAGCTCCACAGAACCTGCTGGTGGTTTCTAGAAGCAAAAGCCTGGAGAACTCGTGCTATACTTCTATTTATATGCATGTTTAAGTAGATAAATACATGAAAGAGAAATACTCCTTTTCCCCCAGTTTCCCTTCTGATTTACCTCTCCTCTCCTTCAAAGCATTATTGGATCTCCCCTGGTGTCATAGGTTTCTGTGCAAAATCCTCTCATCACTCCTCTTTTTTCTAGTGTTTTATTTCACCTCCTGACTATTGCTTTCTGCTAGCTTTTTAGTGACAATAGTTTGCTTCCATAATGCAACAATTAAAACCAGCTTCCTGAGACGGCAGTATAATTTATTTTCTCATCTCTAAATTCTTGATTCATGCTGTTTGAGAGCTACACAATTGCATTTAGAATGCCACTCCTTAATGCCTGAAGTTTTTTTCTAGAGAGCTGAAAAATTTTCTTCATGTGTGAGACATAGTCTTATATATCCTGTATTTGAATGTTAATGGGAAATCAGATGCTGTGGAATGATACAAAATGTTGAAAAGAGAACAGCACACTTAATTAAGCCCCTAATTCTTTTTCCACTCTAGGGAATTATCACATACCTCATTTAAAGGCTTTTGAATTTGTTGAGTCGCACCATAAAATCTGTAGTAAGGCTAAGAAAAAAAGGTTAAATACTTTAATCTTGTAAAGAGTCCCCAGAAAGACAAAAAAAACAACATATGGGTCATGCAGAACACCCTGTGAAAGACTCTGTTAACTACCAGTTAAGGTCTATCTATTCAGAGAAATGCAGTTTGTGAGCTGCTTTGGCAAGACTCTGACCCTCAGGAGATGCACTGCAATACCTGAATAGATTTCAAGCTGCAACACTATATACCTGTTCTCAGAAATAACAGGGTGGAGCAATTAAGCACTGCTCATGCATAAATTTAATTTAAGAGGAAATGATCTGGTTTGTCATTCTTAAATAAGATTGCACAAAATAAAATGATATGTTTTTTCCTATTTTTTTCCCCACCATTGTGATATTCTGCCAGCTTTATGTGACTTCCTGTGAGATATCTAGAGGAAAACAGAATGGGATGTCAAGTGATCTGGGGTTTCGTGTCTTTCAGATAAATACAGAGCTGTTTTGGTTATTTGGAAAAGCAGAGGGAGAGGTTCAACACAGAAGGCAGTTTTGTTCTTACATTTGATACACCAGTCTCTGGACATGTCTCTTTGAACTCTTCATTGAATGGTCCCTAAAAGTAACAAATCTGCTTCTCAAGACAAATCTTGATATTATTCCTTCTGTCAGGGGAGTAAATGTGAACACTGCACATAACTAAATATGACTTTTATTCTACTTGCAAGGTGAGGGGGGACTTAATTCCAATGCCACGGACATGTTTGAAGCAAAATTAGCTGACATTACTGGGCTATTTAGTATAGCCAGATTATTGTTTTATTTATTGCTGGTTTGAAAGGGATGCCTCTAGCAGCACCACAGAAGGAGAGCAGTAGAACTTGAACAGTGGTGGTGTTCTTGGCTTTTGATAATTACATGAAACCCTGAGCATCATGCCAGTGGGAGTGTAAAGGTAAGAGCTCTACTTATAAGCAATAATATAATGATAAACAAAAGAAAAAGTCTGCAAAACAAAAAGATCCATCACACTCAAGAGTGCTTGAGAAATTAACCTTATTTTATCTTTCCAAGTGTTCCTACTACACAGTATCTATAGCTGGTGTCAGTCTGGGTTTAGCAATACCAGAGTATTGTTATTCTTTGGTGTGTAATTAACTATAACTTTAATCAGTATATCTATTTATCATAGATCAAGCCTTCAATCCTGAGGACCTCTATGTTCTAGAGGATTTAAAGAGCTTTGAAAATGTTTTGATCCCTCCATATAACACTTTTTTTCTCTCTTTTTCTTTAGTCTTTACATCCTATGAAAATTACTTTTTTCCCCTGTTTTCCTCCCACAACTGTTACATTATATTCTTTTTTCCTTTCTAATTGTATTTTCTCTCTCTTTCTTCCATCTTACAATGTTTTTGTTGTTGTTGGGAGAAGGAGATGGGATGGGGTAGTTTTAAAGCCTTCTTACTGCTTTCTTTGACCTTTTCTGCTCTTGCCTGATATTTGGCTGTGAATATATTTGATGCTGTTCATATTTCCTTCTGTGTTTCTCTACCTTCATGACACTGTTTTCTGGATTATTTTCAGCTTACTTCTGGTAATTATCTGAAGACATGTTTATATGGAATTCAGGACAAATTCAATTCTTGCAAAGCTTGAGCCATTGTTTTGCTGTACTATACATGAGTGTTGTGCTGCTTATACAACTCTGTAAAGGAAAATGCTTATTATAGGTGTACTTAGTACAAATGGGCATTCAAGTGGTGCAGTAAATTCTCTCTGTTCGTGACCTGCTTTGTAAGAATCCAGGCATATCATTCACTCTAGCTGCAAAACATTAGGATTAGGTTCAGTAGCTTTTGGTGTAGACTTTGGAAATTAAACAGTCCCTAGATGCAATTTCCTGGTGGAACAGACAGTCATACTCCGTAGCACCAAGTACTAAAGGCTGGGATGTTGGGAAATGAGGTGCATCAGTGAAAATATACCTGGTTTTAAAGGTGATTCAGCTTAGAAAGAGCCAGAACACAGCTGTGAAAAGCAGTTGGGAGTGTGATACCTTTTGTGACCCAGTTGCATGACTGTCTTTACTATCCATAATCTCAAAACTTGGAAGTCCTCTTGTAATACTGAATTACAGATTACCAGCACAGCTTCTTAGCAAGCAGTCAGCTGAGCCACGGTAATGGTATTATATAAAATATTTTAAATCATAGTGTTAGTAGCAAAATGTCCGATTTGATTATTTGTCTCACATGATCTGATCTCACTTTTTTCTCTATACTGATTGACAATTAGTGCGTAGCACTGAGATTGATATTAGTCATAGCATGTTACACTACGTCCTAATGGATGTTCTAATGTCACCTCTTAAATTTCGAAAGGAAGTCACATTTACTGTATATTTTCACAGTGTAAATCTGGTAACTTTCCATTCAAGTAAGAAAGAAAGTTTAGCATTAAATGACACGTAACTAATTCTGAACATCAGGTGTTTGATTACTCCCATAGTCTTAGGAGACACAGTATTGGTTGGAGTTGAAAATGACCACGGAAGAGCCAAGAGCAGACTGATCTTCTGCAAGGAAGGTTAGTATGTTTGGATACTGGACTACAGAGCTTGCATTGCCTGTCTGGATACTGTTCTGGACAAATAGGCTCAGTGCAGTACACTATATCATTAAAAAAATTTAAATTACCCATCAATGCAAAAGCAAGGGCATTACATTTAGATGACTGCAAAGGCATTACATTGAGTTGTCTGCAGAGTGGAGAGTCATAAACAACTTGTTTCAAAACCTTAATGGGGACAATACCATACTTCCTGAGATCATTATTCCTTATCTGGTGTGTGTATGCCTCCTAACCACCCTTTTTTGATTACTTCATATTCATCAGTTTTAATCTCTGCTGCACTGTTGCTGTTTGTGCATGAAGATTAAAAATGCTCTGCTTATTGAATTCCAGGAAATGCACATATTTTTAGTTGTGAAATGGAAAACAAAGCAGCCATACAATTTTTAAAATTTAGAGTTTGTTTTTTGACAGGATCCTGATGAATACAAACTTCAGCCCACAGTTGTCAAGACAGCTGTATTCTTTTGAGTTCTGCAAAAGATTTTCTTCTTTCCTAGTGCTCTTTAGCTTAAAAATATGAAAGTTGTGGATTTACTGAGTCATGGTTAATTCAGTACGTACTGCATTTTTACAGATGGGACATTTCTCAAATAGCTATCCTTTAACGGGACCTTGGGCTTCTCCGGTACAACAATGCCAAAAAGCAAGCTAGTTAGTGCCCGTTCCAATGTTTTTTGTGTTACCAAATGCATGTTCACTATGAACTGCAAGCTTAACAGCTCTACAGCAACAGTAGCTTAAAGTCAGATTATGAACTCCTAATCATACAGCTCCTCTATGAACTTCAGTAAACTGCTGACTGATAAAGGAATTGAGCTTCAGTTTCTTGCATGATGACATTTGTGTTTATCAGAACTAAGCTCCAGTTTCGGAGATAAGAACATCTGAATGACATCAAAATGAGCCAAACACCAAATTTCTAGGCTGATTTTCCAACTTTGTGTGTTTTATATTGGGACTGTAAGTGGGCTTTTGAGTCATGTGAGATGTTGGTTGGACATTTGGGTATTTAAGCAACTGAGAACTATGCATCTTAGCATCCATTTAGCACCCATTTAAAATAACATTAAGTTTCAGAGTAAAATTCTAACTTCACTAAACATCTATAGTCTTCACCAGAAAGAGCTTTCTACACTTAACTGCTTGTTTGGGTTTTGTTTTTTTTTTTTTGTATGAATATGCTTGTGGTAATTGACTAAATATTGCAAAGCATTATAACTCATAATCATTCCTAAAAAAGAGAAACAAAGGATTGCTGCTTCTTTGTTAGGGTATGATTTGTTTGGTAATTTTTACACAAATTTAATGTTGAACTTGTTTCTTTGAACTAACTTTTGAGTTAATGTCTTTCAATACCAACCAAATTAATTTCTTTATTAACTGCTAGGAAATAATCAGAATTAAATGAAATGTCATATAAGCTTCTAGTTTATGTTCTTCTGGCTCTTCATTGTACCTAGTGAGATTATATCTAATGACAAGACATATACTCCAGCCAAATGAAGTAGCTTCTCTTCTGCCTTGCCCACTGAGTCAGGGCTCTGGTGACAGTCTTACCTTACTCTTTCACCAATGCTGAGGTTGAATGTCAGCTGTTCAGAGAGCTGTCAGGATAGAATCATGGGATGATTTGGGTTGGAAGGGCCTTAAAATCATCTAGTTCCGCCCCCCCTGCCATGGGCAGGGATGCCTTACACTAGACCAGATTCCTCAAGGCCTTGTCCAACCTGGCCTTGAAAACTGCCAGGGATGGGGCAGCCACAGCTTCTCTGGGCAACCCATTCCAGTGCCTCACCACCCTCACAGTAAAGAACTTCTTCCTGAGATCTAACCTGAACTTCCCCTGTTTAAGTTTAAACCTATTCCCCCTTGTTCTGTTGCTACAGTCACTCATGAAGAGTAGCATCCTTGTAGATCCCTTCAGATACTGGAAGGCTGCTATGAGGTCTCAACTCAGCCTTCTCTTCTCCAGGCTGAACAGCCCCAACTTTCTCAGCCTGTCTTCATACGGGAGGTGCTCCAGCCCCCTGATCATACTTGTGGCCCTCCTCTGGACTTGCTCCAACAGCTCCATGTCCTTCTTATTCTGGGGACACCAGAACTGTATGCAGTGCTCCAAGTGAGGTCTCATGAGAGAAGAGGAGAGGGGCAGAATCAAAGGATGTCAGCAATCAAATGTCTAAACTCCCACTGAAGATGGGATTTTGTGGAACATGGACTGGAGCTCAGAATTGAAATATTTACAAAGCAATAACTGTAAATTTCAAGATTCATTTGAGCTGAGAACCACTACCTTCCAGACAATATTCTATTAGAGAATTAAGAACAAGATGCCAGTTAGCATTTTAATTTATTTTTACTTACCATAATATTTGATAAATTACCATTCTGGAACTTTTATTTAGATATATGTGTTAAATTATTGAGAATTAATACAGAGATCAACAAGGCCAAGTAATGTGTCTTAAGTCAGGTAAGAAAACAAGGGGGGAAAATATTGAAAAAAAATGATAGATCAACTTCATAAGGTAAACACGGGTTTCTCTAGTGGCACTTAAATGCATTTGTATTGTTTACTAATAATGCTAATATGGAGGACAGATACTTCTCCAGTTTGAGTGCATACCACCACTATTGATGAAATGTAACTCTGAAATCACTTGCATGTTCTGATAGTCATCACATACTAATCTGATAATACTAATCTGATAATAAAGTGTTTGGATCTTGACCCTTAAAGAAGTCACTTCCCTTCTACTCTGTAGAATGCAATGCTTTATTGAAAGCTCATTTACTTGATTTAAGGGCTTATGTTTCCCTTAACGTATGATTGTTGTTGTAATTATAGTGATTGTGTCTTGCATGACTGGGTATGTATTCAGACATTTGCATTTAAACTGGATTATCAGTTTAATAGTAAAATAAATGTGTTTTTTGAAGAAAAAAAAAATCCTACCAAAAGACCCAAACAAATGAACTCTGCTACTGATATTTCCTCTCTTTTCTCTCTCCATTTTCATTTTGTCAGCACTTTTCTCCATTCTATGGAATGCACCAAAAGTGATTTTTTATATACTCTTCAAAGCTGTCTTGTTACCTTTAGTCCTATGTATAGCAATATGAAAAATTCGTGGTAAGCCATTTATAAACCTTTAGTTTTCTGACACTCAATCTGCCTTCTGACAGGTTTGAATATTTCTTTCAAGCATTGCTTATTAAATCAAGTGTTAATATAAAAAAAAAATAGAAGTTTCTTATATTGATGTTTCTGTATAACTGGTATTGAAGCTGTTCTGGGTCAAATTCTACCACCATTGCAAATCCAAAGCACCTCTGTCAAGTTCAGGACAAGCTGCACTTTTATCCTCTGCTTGATTTCTCTTCTTGTCTGACTGGAGCCTTTTCATGCTTTTGGGGTAGTGGTATGCAGTTTGCCCAGATTCATTTTAAGACTCTATGTAAGTCCTGAGAAGGAAAAAACCCCAAAACAACATTATTTCATTTTATACTGAATTTCTAAATAGTATTTCCAATGTCTTCAAGCTTTTTGAGTGCTGCTAGGGAAGGTATTTGACATCAAACATGAATTGTTATGAATGAGTGGTTTAGGGTCACTCAAAGAATCACCATAAAAAGCATTAGCAGTAGTCATAATATGAACTTATAAAAGTGTGACTTAACAAAGTTTGATGTCAGGGTTCACTCTATTACTTACCACATGCATTAAACATACAAAATGAAAATCGAGGTAGAACCAAGCTAAAATGGTTTATAAAGAGACCAAAGACACAAAAGGGTAAGGGAGAACCTCCCACTGAGTCACAAACTTCAGAGTAGACCCCCTTGCTCTCTGAACTCCTGATGGAGTTAAAGTGTGGCTAGGTCCAGTCTCAGTCACAGACATGAAAAATGGTTTTTAGTCTAGTGGAAGAAAGACAAAGAGTAAAGAAATCCTCCTGTTGAGTCATGAGATTCAGAGTTAAGTCCCATTGCTTTCTAAACTCCTTATGGAGCTAGGTGCAGCTAGGACCAATCTTAGTCCCACGCTCAGTCAATGGATCTATCTAAAGGGTTTTATGTGTGTAATCAATTGGGATTGACTAACGAATCACTGTGCAATATATCAGCAAGAGGTGATCTTAACATGATGTTGTAAAAATACCAGTTCACAGATGGGAATTTTACCTGGCTTTTGATCTAGCAGAAGTCTGCCGTTTTAAGGGGGATCACAAGATCTAGTAGTCATCTGTGACTGAGTAATTTAATATCTACAAAGTGGGTCAATAGGATTTATTATAGTCACAACAGTGACTTAATTACATATCTAGGATGACAACATTCATACTATTCTTGCTATAGGGTGTCTAAATCAATGTGCACACACACTACACAGGCAAAAAAATGTATTTCCCAAGACATTAAAAAATAGCAGGTGTTCATGGATAGCAGATTGCATGATGCCCACCCAAAAGTGAAATTAAGACAGGCAGGCAGCAGCATTCAGATGGTGTTAATGATCTTGCCAGGCACTGAGGTGAGACTGACAGTCTGTAGTTGCCTGCATCTTCCTTTTTTTCCTTTTTAAAATAGGGGTTATTTTCCCTCTTTTCCAGTCAGCAGAAACTTCGCCAGGTGCCATGACTTCTCAAATGTGGTGGATAATGTCTTGACAAATACATTTTTTTGCCTGTGTAATGTGTGTGTAAATTGATTTAGATATCCTATAGCAAGAATAGTATGAATGTTGTCTTTCTACTCACATGCATGTTTTTCCCAGTTTCTGGACCAAGACATCTGCTCCTTGAGCTTTCCTCATCGTTCTTCAGAAGATTTTAGAGGTTTCTGGTATTTTCCCTTCTTGAGGTAAAAGGTTACAGGTGGAATGTAGCTCACTGGAGAATGCCTCTTTCTTTTGGGAAGGCAAATATATCATATTCTGCAAACTTTAGGCTGAATTTGGAAAACAGTATTTGATTTTTTTTATCAAAACCCATAGACAACAATTCATATTTCAATGTACATGTGTGGTTATTAAAAAAACCTGGGCTGTTTTAGAGATCCCAGGTGATATTTAAGGACTAGGATTCAAAAATTCCAGCAGGAGAAAGTACTGTTTAGGTAAAGTATAACTGACATGCCATTGTGTTATGGTGAATCAGACAATTTTGAAACAGCAAGTTTCAAAATTGGGCTTCAGTGGTTACCAGTAGAAGGAATTCAGTGGTGATAATTCAGACTTCTTGGGAACTGGCTTCATAGGTTTAATGTATCAATTTTTATTTCCAATATTCTCAGCTCAGGGCTTGTTGTACTAAATGCCATCTCAAATGAAACTGTGCAGACACATACGAAGAGAGATTTTGCAATATAGATAAAGCAGAGAATGGACTAAAAGGCACTGGGAGATTTAAAACTAAGGCAGGAATGTAATTCAGACCTTATGACATCTTTTTCGATATTGTTGCTGTAGTCTGAAGAGCTCCAGAAGTGAATGTGGGCTACTAGTTTATCAAATAATATTATTGAATGAACTTTATCAAACAAGGCATTGCTGCTGTCACTTAAAAATGGGGAAATTGAGGCACAAGCAAGGCACAAGGATAATTCAGGGTAATCCAGGAAACAAGTAACAGGGAGGTGTAGAGTGAGTTAGGTTATCCATTTTTCAGTTTAGACTAGTCCAGGCCTCCGCTCTTAAATATGCAAGCTGTTCTTGCTTACACAGCAAAAAGAAATTACTCATCAGCTGTGCTAAAAAAGCAGTTTTGAAAATTCTTAACGTATTTCTATATATTTGAACACCTGTCTTTCAGAGACTTGTGGCATCTTTTTTTGTTCTGCCTGCTGATGATCCAGATGAGCTCTGTACCTGGGTAGGATCAGCAGGATATCATGGTATCGTGGCTAGCCATGCTTAGATTATTGCCCATTTCCTTTGGACTTCTGCAGTCTTTATCATCTCCCTTGAATAATTGTTTGGTTTAAAAAAAAAACACCACAAAACCTGAAGTAGGAGTCTTTCTCTGTTTTTATTTGTGTGTGTGAGTCTGTTTTCGTGTTAAAATATATGTTAATGAAACAACCTTCCCCTGAAACAGATAGTAAAAATAAATAGCTACAGGACCTTACCAGCTGCTGATGTTGCCAAAGGGAAAAGGAACTGTATGCACTTCAGCTGAGTACAGGATTACTCCCTGAATAATCTTCCTTCAAATTATCAGTTCTTTCTGACATGACTGTCAGGAAAATAAAGCAAAACTTTTAAGGAAATAATTAACTTGCACTTACCCTTTGACAACAGTGTGCATTACAGTGATTGAACTTTATTAACAGAATTGTTTGCCTGTTCTATTTGTCTTCCTTTCGGTGACTCTGGTATAAATATTTAATTTAATTTATGTTCCAAATTAAAAAAATGTCTCTATAAAGGCTGAGCAGTACTGGCCCACCATGAAAAAAAATGATGTTTATATGTTGCTGTGCCATTCACAGTGAAATATCTCTATATGAAAGCTGACTGTTCCCTTATAGCCTGAAGTTTTAACTCTTTCTTAGATGGGCTGAAGAAGAAAGACTGCAGAGTTAGAAAAATACATCTACATGCAAGCAGAACAGATGCTTATCATGGGTAATATATTTTCTCCAGACGAAGAAGATTTCTTGGTTTTAACATAGTATTAATCTGTTTGCTATATTGTCTCCAAAATTGAGAGAAATGAGAAATTTCAGTCAATGCTTGGGGATTAATGTATCCCTAATAAAAGACCACTGATAATGAGTTTCATTAGTAATTCATTTTGCTGGGTGTGTCAAGGTACCTGAGCCCCAGGAGTAGTGACTATGTATCCGTTTGCTAGGGCTTTTATTGTACATGATCACATTGGATTTCTGCCATTTTGTCACAAGTAATGCTGAAATCTCCAACTACATCTTCTGTTTATTTGATTTTTAAGGACTAATTCTGAAATTCAAAACCTGGACAATCCTGAGCTCTGTATGTATGCAGGAATTGGTTTATCCACACATACAGCTTTTCTGTCTGTTTTCTGTTGACATTTGTAGTAAGATCACATTTTTTATTCATAGTGAATGTTCCTCATGACACACAGGGATGTGAGCCTGAGGCACTGGAAGAATGAAGATTCAATTGCCTTGACAGTGAGGTGGCTTCAGTCTTATACTGCAAATGCCTTGTCATTTTTTGCAAGTTGAACAAAGCTAGACACCTCCAAGGTCTATGAGTGAATATGCGCTCTGATGAGAGCAAGTAGAACACTTGGCCACATTGTTTTACATTGAGGTGGTTTACAAACAAGGTGCCTTTATTCAGCTAGGCCAACCAATACTAGAAGTAAATGCTAGTTCATCTGAGTTGAGCTCTGAGATTTTCCTCTGACTTTACTGTACTGCTAAACAAAGACGAAGAGGGAAAATCAGTGTTTTCAAAGGTGAAAGTTAATGAGGTGCACAAATCCAATTGGTTCCTTAACTGTCTTAATGTGTCCCAAAATAATGTTTTCACAAGTTATTTTTAGTAATTAAACAAATTATCAATTTGTTATTTTCACAAGTAACACATAATTGGAGGTTTTATTGCTACACTCGTGCCTCAATCTGCTATTTAAGAATTTTTACTTGAAGTTAAAAAAAAGTATTTTGCAATTTGTACAGAAAAAAGCCTCATAGAGGAATTTTTGTACCCAGAAGAGTTAAGTGATGGTCTGCCATCAGTATACAATAATCTTCACAGGATAATTTCAGTGTGTATAATGAATGAAAGATAATCCACAACAAATTTGAGGATGTTTCAGGCAATAAATTCCCTCAGCTGGATAAGTGGTAGTGTTTATTTTTAGTTTAAATTGAGTTTAATTAGGACGTTGTATAGGCTGAAAAGTCCCAACATATTTAAAATTACTTTGTGCTTATTTAACATCAATTAAATTGTCATCTTGTATCTTGGGGTACTAGCTCTTCCATACAGGAAGCTCATGATGAAGTTAAAACTGTAATGTTTTCTAACAATGACAAAAAAAAAAGTGCTTTCTTTTTCCTCTTGTTTTCTTCTGCTGCAAACTCATTACTGCAGAGCTGTGATATCCCTCAAATTATGATTTAAATTAGTTTGTTCCTACTGAAATGAAATTGTTGTCCCTCCATGTTAGTATTAAAACATTTTAATACTAAGATTGTATTCCAAGTGGTATATATGTATGGTTTTATGCCTATGAGAGAGAGGGAGGAGTTGAAGGAGTGAAATAAGAGTAGTAAAACTCTTCTTAAAGAGAATTCTTCTAGTTTCCTTTGGCAACTTACAAAACATTAAAATTATTAGAAGAAGAGGTTCCCCAAGATATTTTTCAAGGGTAATATTGCTGAAGACTTTAAAGGAGAATATATTTCTTCCCATGTGTGGCAGCAGACTATAGACACATTCATGTGTAGGAAACATGGTATATTTTCAACACTAGTGGAGCGCATCTGGGAATAATCTGCAGCATCGTGTAAATCAGCATTAATTTTGACAGTGTTGTACAGTCTTGCCTATAGCTCTGTTTTTAGAATAATGACTGGATGATGACATCCTTCTGAAATCCTACTGAGAGTAGAACTTTTCAAGTCTCTAATAATATAGATGATTATGTTATATACAGTTACATTAATTGAAGATAATCATAGAGTCATAGAATCATAGAATCATTGAACCGTAGAATCATATAATCACATAACAGTTTGAGTTGGAAGGGACCTTAGAGTTCTTCTAGTTCCAACCCCCCTGCCATGGACAGGGACACCTTCCTGTTGACCAGGTTGCTCAAAGCCCCATATAACCTGGCCTTGAGCACTGCCTAGGATGGGGCAGTCACAGCTTCTCTGGGCAACATGTTCCAGTGCCTCACCACCCTTATAGTAAGGAACTTTTTCCTAATGTCTAATTTAAAACGTCCCACTTTCATCATAAATCATGTCAGCTCATTCATCTAAGATCTTAATTATGCAGGTGAAGTTGCAGGTTTTCTTAGGGTTATGATTGACTGGATGTGCTCTGTAGGACCAGTTTGTTTCACAACCTCTTCATACAGGTCAGCTTTCAATAAGGCCATTGTTGCATTACTGTGATTGCAGGAAACTTCATTCTGTACTTAAAGGGGTTATCCTAAATCTGTTTCTGTCCTTATTCAAAGTGTGGCAAAATCATGCAATCTCCGCACTACATCTGCTCGGCAAGGCACTTTTAAGCTGCTACCTTTGTAATTGTTTTCTGTGCACTTCTTAGGTCTGTAGCTTACAGCTGTTCCAGAGGGAGTGTGCATTACTCGTTAGCTCTATCACTGTGCCCTGGTTTGCGGTGTTAGTATCCTGTCTTCTACAGCTACAGCTGCGGGCAAACTCTAAGAGAGTTTGTTATTCCTACGGTTAGTTCTACATTTACAGTAGAGGAATGAAAACCTGTTAAGCAGTTTCATTATTCTTTTATTTTGTATAAATAAATAGTTTGTTGAATAACACTTCTTTGAAGTACATAGGATGTATTCAGATACATACACACAAGTGCTGTGATGATTAATTATATGCCTCTATTTAATTTAAATTAGTTTCTTCAATAATTCTTTATTTTATGTTTCCTAATGCCCTATTACAAATTCATTTTATGTCTGTTCGCTTCTTCACTACAGTTCTCTGCTCTCTACTTAAATCATATCCTTGAATGTCTGAACATATTCTTACAAGAATTTCTGCAACAAGAAGTTGGATGTTTTTCCTTTTTTTCTCTTACATCTGAATGGAGTAGCAGTTTATTTTGGCAAGGTTTTGGGTTTGGCCTAATTTCTTGATTTCTGTAAGCAGTTATATAGAGTACAGTTTTCTCCTAATTTCTTCCTCCTTCCTGTATCCAGATAGTGTTTGAACGCATGGATCAACATCAGATTTGACAGAGTGGTAGATGTCTCCAGAATAACGGGGTTGTTAAGCATTTTGTGAAAACAGGTGTTCAGGAAGACCTGAAAAGACATATAAGTGATCTCAGCAAGTGCTCCAACTGAGGAAAGAGCTGCAGTGGAAACCCAAGACATGCTAAACAGTAGAGAATGTGTCCTTTTAAATGTCTCAAATGAAGATAAAAAATATTGCCTTAATCAACTTTATAAAATGCACATTGTTTCTGTGGGAAAGGACATGACTGAGCCATGCTTGCTATAGACAGCTCTAGTTAAATTTCGAGATGCAAAGCTTTGCCTTCTATGTAGATCAGAGTTATCATCCAGTTGCATAAATACAAACTGAAGTGTCAGCTTGTGCTTTCATCCTGGCTTTTTTCCAGACTTCATAGGTCATTGAGCTCTTTTGACATGAGGGCATAAGCTTAGTACTTTATTTTACTTCCTACGAAAAACGCTGCAGGAGGGCAAAGGGCAGGATAACTATGCTTACAGTGGCTTATGTTTCTGAGAAGAAAGCGCTGCATTTTATGTTTTTTTTTTAATTTTCCTTCAAAGCCAGCAGCAACTTGTGTTAACCGCAGAAGGGTCTGGGGGCAAAGTATATTGCACTGACATGATTCAAACAGGAAGTGATGCCAAGTCATGGATTTCCCCCAGCACATTGATGTTTCTGCTGTCTGAGTCTTGTTTGTAATAGTACTCCAATTCATTCAGTTACAGTGCAATTAATTCTTAAGATTCATAGATCACAGGCGGGAAGTATTTGTTAGGAGAGAGCATATACTATGTAAGCATTGGAAAGTCCATATAAATGAATTCAGAGACTATATCGATGTTTAAGAGACTTACAAATCACTTTCTTGTGGACCCAGCATTACTAGTGATTGAAGATTGGTTACCACGTGATTTATTGATGTGCAAAATAAATCAATTTAAATTATGTGAATAGCCAAATACATCTGTGTGTTTAAAGAAATATCCTCTGTTAGTGCAACGATGCCATTTTACATCGGTTTATGACCTGGCTCTAAAAAAAGAAAAGACTATATTATGTGATCCTCTAGAATTTCAAAGCTGATGTGAATGTACAGTTTTAACCTTATCTCAAAATACCTTTAGCTTCCTATTGCACAAGGGTAGACATGGATCATTATAAACCAGACCTGAACAAAATAATTTCTGGAGTAACTGTTATTTTAGTGGGCTTACTTAACAGGGTTGGTGAGTACAGATAGTAATCCAGACCAGCACATGCTGGTGAAGTTAACACTTAGCCAAAGGAGTGTCATGAGCACAGAGCTCTGCTTAAGTCTCACTTAAGTCATCGGTCTAAGAAGTTGAAGAGATGTAAAAGGTTCAGAAACCTCCTGCTGCCTCCATCCATGGAGACGAATTTCACTTTCTGTGAGAAATGGACAAAATTGTCCTTCAGTTCCTAATTTTAACTAAATGCAACTATATAGTAATGAAAAGGCAATACAACCCAGACCAAAATTTGCAAAAGCAAACTTGATACCAATGGCTTGTTTCAATAATGAGTATTTCCTGCAAAACTGTGTATCTTGTAAACTCAGATGAAGAATCATTGTGCCATTTGTGCTTGTCTTTTTCATTCCATTAACACTCCATCTTAAGTGCTTTCATGCAATATTTCAATCTCATAGAAAGCAGTGTTTTGCCTGCTAAAAGCAAGGACCCAGCCGATAAGTTTGCTTGTTTGCTGAGGTTAAGACAAAACTAGGTAACCTCTTCTCCCTTTTTTCCTCCTCACTGCTCTCTCCTATTGGCAACCACTGCTTATTGTGTCTTCTGGTGAACATACTGCACATTTACATAAAGCCTTCCCCTGGGAACTCCCCTGCATGGTGACCTGTCTGGGGACATCCTTCCCTGTGAATTTTAAGTCTGGCCAGTTCAAACAAACTGCAGGATGGGAATTTGCGGAAAGTTCCTGAAGGAAAAACTACTTTGTGATCTTGATCCTGCAGAATCCAGTCAGCTAGGAAATGAGTTGTGTATACTAATTTCTTTCAGGGGTTTTCTTAGTGGGGTGTTTGAACTGTTATATAAAATGTAAAATGTGCTTACTCTAGAATAGGACATAAAATATGACTTAAATATGAGTGGAAACTTTGGGAACGTATGTTACTGATATATGGGGTGTGCTGAGACAGAAATAGCCTCTTTTGGACATATTGTTAGGAACGAGGACCTGACTCCCTCCAGTCCATGCAGGCAGGATATTGCAGCACAAGACAGTGCATTACAATTTAGATTTCATGGACTTTCTGAGGGCCACTGTACAGCAACAAGACACTTCAATGATTTCCACTCTGTGTTAAAGTATTTGATTGTATCTCATGTAGTGTATGCTAGCTGCAGAATTCATGAATATTTTACCTTGTGAGATAAGAAGTCTGCAAGAAAAAAAATCTTTTTTCTTTTTTCTTTTCTTAGGCAGGGTTGTCTCCCTGCCTTTTCTCTGGGTGATAAAGTTGCTCAGAAAACTTCCTGAATCTGCTTAAATGGCTTTACATTTGCAGACTCTGCTCCCCAGCATGTTAAAAATTAAGCTGTCAGGGAAAGAAATTGTATCGCTTAAATAGAGTAGAGAGAGTACTGAAAAGATGCAGAGATACAGCCAGAATGGAAACACCTGGGAGCTTACAGGGGGAGGAGCACAAAATCAGTGAAAAGGCTGAGACTCCATTGAGTTCTTCAGTTTTTTAGAGCCATTCTATCCTCGCTGTATTCTTTAGACAACTGCTGCCCTTCAGCAATGGGCACAGCTCTGCTGGAAAATGTGGGGAGAAACACCAGTAAATCTTGGAGAAGAGTTTATAATAAAATCTCAGCTAAGGGCATGGTGTTTCCATGATTAAAACCTTGACTGTCTAAAAAAGCGATCCCAATGCAGTGTTTTGGATTTGGTTCTGCCTGATTTTTTATTTTTTATTTTTTATTTACAGTATTTGTATGTTGTTACTTGCCCAAGTGTAAGCTGCTTTCTTTCTTGTACAGTGTAAAATATCAAGAAAGTCACTCAGCCTTTTTACGTGAAGTGTGAAGGTGCTTCAGCCCACAGAGAGCCCATCTGGAAATTCATCCTATGGGGAGGGTAAGAAATGCTTACAACATCTTGTTGGACAGTTGGTATCCTGGCTGTGGACTTACCTCATACTGTATAAGTAACATAGGTTTCTAAATTCTTAAATTCCTATGTGTTAGAAGTGAACACAAACATTGACTGTCTCAGCTGAAAATACTCCAAATATAGTATCTATAGATAAGTTATTTTCTCCTCCCTCCAGGTATTCATCCCAAGTTGTAGGGCTTCTGTCTGCACTTTCAGAAGCAAAACTCAGCTTTTCTAAGTGTTGAAATTTCAGTCTACGTCTGCTGTTATTCTTTTTACTTTAATTGTGGGTCTAGAGTTGTTTTTTCTTACCTCTAGGTAGTCCTTATGAGTGTATCCTGGATAATAAGTTTCACTATGCATATTCCTTTGTGGATAGAAACCTGCAGCTATTATTATGGGACCTTCCCCACAGAACTACATCAATAATCAGCCCTATGCAGTGAAGTGATCATTAGGATACCTTGCATGTCCTGGTAGCACATCATCTGTAATGAATGTTATTCTAGATAATAAGAAAACCTGGCTGGAAATTAAATGGAAGAATTTTCCAGTAAGAAAATAAACTTATTTAAAACCTGAAAATTTTAGCAAGAAGGTTTCCTCTTTTTTTTTTTTTTTTTAATTGAGTATCACTTTTCTGCTGAATCTGAAAATTCTGAAATTTTGTTTTCTTTGTCATTTTTTTCTTCTCTTTATATTACTCCTGACACCACATGGGACTGATGAATGGTAGGGGTTACATTCTCTTTCTCACAGTTTCCTTATGTTACTATACTGTTTAACCTTATCTTTTCATTTTTGGAAAAGTAACAGGCTAGCAAAATTCAGAAATATGGTGGAAAATATTTGAAGAAATAATACATTTTAATGCACTGAATAGCAAAAAGAAAAAAAGTAAGGAAAATAACTTGGGGAAAACATTTAGTAAATTTTAAGAATTTGTAATATTTGTAAAATTTCCAAGAATGTTTGAAAGAATGTTTTAAACACCCATAGACAAAAATATCAAGTTGCTAGATTTTTCATTAAATTATTGTTCTTTTTCTGCAAGAAGTAGAGATCTCATAATTGTTGTAATGAGTTGGATAACTCTAATTTAAATGAACCACATTTGTTTTCCACAGTATTGTAACCTGGTCTGTGCTGTTTCCTACTGCAGCACACTAATTCCCTAGATTTTGCATAAATATATCTTGTTCTTTCACGTGTGCAATGAGATTTGCTCCAGAAGTATAAATGTGTGTTTAGAACCCTTTAAGAATTGTTTGTATTTATTAAAACTTTCTCTGATCTTACTCTTCTTACTTTGACAGACCTAATCACCTCAGAATTGGTGCTTGTTTAGAATGACTACTGCATGAGAGATCTAGCGCTTTTTCAGAGGACTGCACAAACCACGCATACTATTGAAGCATAAGCAGGGTGAAGGGCAGAGGAGTTGCTTTTTATCATATAAAAGTTTAAAATTAATTTTATAACTCCTGTATTGTTGTTCCTGTTGCAAAGAGCAGTTTCTTGTGAAATTCTAACCTTCAGGATGGTTCTGATCTTATTGGTCACGTTTTATTCAATGTTTGCTAC
Organism: Nestor notabilis; assembly: GCF_000696875.1. Classification (NCBI taxonomy): domain Eukaryota; kingdom Metazoa; phylum Chordata; class Aves; order Psittaciformes; family Psittacidae; genus Nestor; species Nestor notabilis. The sequence continues at coordinate 90,073 of NW_009932223.1, forward strand.
CTGTACAGTTCTCAGGAGACTCTCTGTTTTACTTTCACTTTTTGAAAAGTAGGTATTTTCTGTTCATATTATTTAGTAATGTTGCTGTTGTTATTATTATTAGTTGTTGTTGTTTTTATTACTGTTATTATTATCATAGAAATGCAGCGGGAAATATGCAAATATATAGATGTTTGGGTTTTGGGAATGTTGCTGTAGACTTTTATCTATGGGAGACAATGAACTGACTGAACTGGGAGCTTGGGGAAATTTGAGAGGGGGTGGTAGAGTTTATCACAAGCTCTGTTCCTGAGATGGGCTTTATTCAGAACTGTGTGCTTTTCTCAGGTTAATGTAGAAGAAGTGGTAGAAGAGATAAGCACTTGCTTTCTGTGTCTTGGTCCTCCTTGTTGCTATAAAACTGAGCATGAACTATACTGGAAATACTGCTTGGATTCATTGTAGTACAAGTGTTTTGCTGTTACATCACACTGGGGCTTGTGAAAGTAGGGCAAAAGAGAAGGAGTGTAATTCTGTTAACTTGGAGCTGGATCCATTCAAAGGTCCATGTTGTTACTCTAACTTACATTTGTTTTTTTTTTTAATAATATCTGAGTTTGTTGACCACTACAATGAAAAGCCCTCATGGCAGTATTACTTGGATGTTGCAACCATCTGTTTTATGAAATATAATTTATTACACATTTCTAAAACTAATATCTTTCCTTGCACCTGTCACTGTTCAGATAGCTTTATCATGTACAATAGTAAACACAGTGACCATTGTACAAAGGTCTCATGAACTATTTATTTATGCATTTTTCAAATTTGTCATGGTTAAAACCACCAAGTAGCTAAACAACCTTGGTTGGATAACATGCATAGCTGCTGTTAACAACAAACAGGACTATATGGGTAATTCATGGTGTACTCACTCAAGGCGAATTTTTCGTTATCAGTTAGACTGACTAAATAGCAAAGACATACCCCCTTGAGAAGTGTATATGAAGGGATATGATACTGGATTAGGAACCATTATATAACAGTACAGTTGCTTTTATGCATCCCCAGTACCATAACACCTGAGGCTTGTTTCAGATGCTTTTTCATCTCTCAATCTCTCAACAGACCTGTGAGACGTGACATGTCATTATTTCAGTTTTACTGGTGGGCTGTCCACGACCAAATAGCGAGTTCATGGCTGAGCTGGCTGGGTCCTTACTGACCTGCCTAGTACTGACCCAGCCTTCCTCTTCACCCAGCATCTAGCAGATCATGGTCAAGATGAATGTTTCATCTTTGTTTTTCAGAGAATGTTTCATCTTTGTTTTTCAGAGGTTCAACCTCTGAAAAACTCATGCTGAGTAGCCCTAGAAGCTTCCTCACACCTATGTCATGATAGACTGCTAAAGCAGCTGGACAGGTTTTTCAGAGCTGTCTGAATCCTTCTATTTATAACACTAAGCTGTATGCAGCAAGAAAACAAATATCTTCTGTGATATTTTCCCTATTTCTCCTAGTAATTATGGCTGGAATAAAAGGGAGATAAATGCTTCTCTTGGTCACCTTTGCCTTTAACCATGTATAAGCCCTGAAATGTAGAATATATAAAACATGTGAGTGATGGGTAGTAGAAAGCTTTGAAAACTATTTGATCTCTCTTGAAAGACACAAATGAAATTTCACTTCACATATGTAGCTAAACTAAGAGGGTTCAGAAGATCAGGTGAGCATATGTGTTTTGAAGAGAGGGAAAAGATTTTATAGTAATGGAAGCAGCTGAAGATGCAGATAGGGCCTATGGAGATTTTCCAGGGTATTTAGAAACATAAATTCAGCAATAGGTTCCTGGGCATTCATTTGTATCTGGAGTAACCTTGCTGATTTTAGCTTGGGGTTCTTATTTTGAAAAACCCTACACACTGAAATAGTACAATTTACACGTTAAATAGTACACATTTTTCAGCTTCTGTACAAGTATTAGAAGAGCAAAGACCCATTAATTATACATTTGAAAGAGTAATTTTCTGCCACAGTTGGGCTGCTGGGTGTGCATTTTCATTAGATAGCTATGTCTACATTATAAGGTCATCTTTGCTCAATTGAACTGTTGTGTTGCTTCTCATTCCTAAGACGTTTGGTGCAGAGAAGCTTTTAGATTTTGAGAATACCAGTAGGAAACCATCTGCTTGATCAACACATCATATTAGGTAAAGGAGCAAGTCCTTCAGAAGCAGAAAATTCAGAAGCAAAACACTGTAAACTTTCTTCTCCCCCTCCCAGTGGCCTGCATGAATAAACCATTAAGTGAATTCTGCCTAGAGGTACAAAACTGAATCAGCTGGTTTTAGGTTTTCATGAGATTTTTCACAAGTTCCTTTAAGGCTGCCATTCTGAGTAATGTTCTACTTTTCTGGTTAGAATCAGATACATGTCTGTGAAAGAAATAAAGACTGGCAATTAATAAGTCATGAAACGTAGGTAAGGATGTTTTGACACCATTTCTGTGACTTTGCCAGGTGGCAACCTCTCCTTGTGCTATTTGTTTAAATAAATTGGTATGATGGGTGTGTGAAAATTTATTTTTACAGATCAATGCTAACAGAGATTATTCAACTTTATAGATCAAAATAACTGCAGCCTTTGCTCCTGATTTAAGTATTCGAATGGTATAACTTTAACTGAAGTTTTTACAAGCTTGTTATAGCTTTGTAATTAAAAATTTTCTCTATTTCCTGTGTAAATAGGGTATGCGCTACCTGTAGATTGTTGTTGTTGGATGAATTTTCTTTATCTCTGTGTCTTCCAGATAAAACCTCCTGGAGCCAGTATTGAAGAACATCCTAGTATTTCAGCCAATATTTATATGTTTATTAGAGGAACATACATCCTTCATTTAAGGTGTCTAAACATCCCTTCTGCCACATATTTTTGTTTATTTTTCCCTTTATTGAGCTATATTTCAGTTCAAATGAAACACTGCTTTGTTAAGAAAAAGTCAGCCTTTTTGAGATCTGTACCTTAGCATACATTTTTAGTCACTTTGTTTCATATAGTTTTGGTCTCATTTGTTTTTTCTTTTTGTTCTTTTTTGGTTTTTTTGGGCTGACTTAGCAGCACTAGGTGTCTTAGTTTGAGCAGGGTTGAATTGTGGGACTGAACACATGGAAGCAGGGATGAAACCCATGCTTTTATAAAATGGGAAGGAAAAGCAAATACAAGGTCCCTAAACTTTTCTTTTTCCCCTCCTGTATGTATTTTCTCTGTATACATTCAGGAAATTCTCTGCTCTTTCTAGGTGGAACCTAAGAAGTGTTATTAAATCACCTCTGAAATGTTTAGTTCTCATGTTATTTTTCCTGAGAAATGGAGCATTTTATGGGGGACAGACACTGACATTCATTTTCACATCCACACTCTCCTCTGTGCATAGTCCCTGCTCATCACCATTTCAACCAAAATATTAAAACATTTTTTTCTCATCTCTGTCTCACAAATCTGCTGTCCTGGCTGCCAGCCCAGAGTGTATACTGACATTACAAGGCAATTCCTTTTCCCACCCTGCCTGGTTTGAGTTAGATGGTAGGCAGACTGTAGAATTTAAAGCTGTGCTGGCTCTCTTTCTCAGGCTGGATTTTTCAGGTTTCCCAGTTACCCTGCCAAGCAAGCAGAGCTCTAGTAAACAAAACTGAGGGGAGTGCATCACATCAGGGCACACAGCAATCCCTCTGCAAATGGAAGCTGAATTAGACCAAGTATTCATAGAAACTAAGAAATTATCTCATGTTTAGCTCTGAATTTTATGAGGCACCACTGCTGGAAGAATCTCCCTTAAATATTTCAATTTTATTTTTTTTTCCCTCAGGTTTGCATGAAACAAAAAAACAACCCTGGCCCCCAAAAACCTTCAGCCACATACAGAACATAATGTTTACCCATATGTTTGCTTCAAATGTTCCCTTCATGGGTTCAAAAACCTTTTTTGTCTTGATGATATGGATAACTCAAATTATTTCTATATTTGACACAAAAATCTGCTTCATTGTTTATGAAATCCCTGAACAATAATTTCTGTGCTGATTTCAGTGTCCATTTAAATAAAAAGTTTCTCTGTAGTGATACTTTTGTGTGATTGCACAGCAGTTCTGTGCTGGCCCAGTTCAGAGGGAGAAGTTTTTAGATCTCTGCCTGCTCTCTATCTGATTCTTCCTATTATTACACACAACTTTTAAAACTTGCCTGCTTAGAGTAATGAGTTTGTTCCTTCTTCAGTGAAGAACTGTTTTTAGCTGTCATTATGTTTTTCCTTGTATAGTCCTGCAGGGATGGTGGAAGACTGGCAGGAAAGAAATGTATACTGGAAAAGCCAGAGTGGATGGCAAGATGTGGCTATTGTATGAAGCACTGTTTACCCTCTTGGTAGAAGGGAATCAATAACAGGGTCCTGTTAAAGTCATTTAGGTAGTAGTCAGTTAGTGACCCATCTATCATACCACTGAATCAACAGTAGAATCGCGCATTAAACTCAATCCAAGCTCTCTTTTTTGTTTTCTAAGACTTTGGATCCAAGTTATTCTAGTCGTTCATCAGACTCGGCTAATGAAACAAAATCCTTCATTTTCTTGACATCTATTGGTAGCATCTGTCATGCCTACCAAAGTGACCATGGCCTCTCCATACATTTATCTGGCTGGTACCCATGTGTCGCTCCTCCATGATCATAAATCCACCTATGCTCTTCCAATCAGCTGCTATATCCCTCTCAGCCCAAACACATTGAGGCTCTTTGTCTGCTCTGCCTTCTCCCTCCTTTCCTTGGCAGGAAGGTATTTGGGAAGGGATGTGAAGGATGGATAGCTAGGACTAATTAAATCAGGATTACTGGGAAGTTCACATATACATGTTGAAATGCTGCCACATATAGTTGGGCTGGAGAGAGAAGAAATACACCAGAACACTTACAAGCCTGGCAGAATTTTGGAGGGTCCATCTGACTGATATTGACAGCTCATTCTTGGCAGGCTAGAGCCAGCAGCAGCAAAGATAAAAGGAAAATGAAACGTGCCAGATGCCTTCGGTCTGGTCACAGAGATAAAATGTCTACTGTAAGTGTAGTCAGTCCTTAGCGAAGAAATTAAAAATTGGAAAGGACTTCTAAGACCACTGATATCAGTTTTAATTTACTATTGACAATACAGTAAAACAGAAATCTTTTCTCATGGCTAATAAATCTTATTGCAAAAGTAGTGAGACTTTGTTGTATAAAGTTCTACTTCAAACCTTACTTCCTCTTTTCTTAGTGTTTACTAAAATAATTATCTTCTTTCCTCTCTGTTTTTTTTGTTGGTTGTTTTTGATTTTTGTTTTTTTTTTAACCTGTAGGATCCTTCTTGGCCTTCCTTTTGCTAACCCAAGCAGGTGAAGAAGGCTCTTTTGACTCATCTTGTGAAGTAGACTCCAATGCCTTCACTATTTCTCTAACATCTGTTTGAGTTGACTTTCTTGAATGCATTTGGATATAACTGCCCGCAGGGTTACCCAAGCATGTTTTCATCAGTGCCTTGTACAATGGTACTACCATTTGCCCTTAACTTTCTGCAAACATCTGTCCTGGGTTCAGCTACATCAGTCATTTTTTCTCCTTCTTAGTAGCTGGTGCAGTGCTGTTTTTGATTCTCAGCCTAGGAACAACGCTGATAACACCGATGTTTTAGTTGTTGCTAAGTAATGTTTACTCTGACCAAGGACTTTCTTAGTCTCATGCTCTGCCAGGGAGGAGGGGAAGCCGGGAGGAAGCAGAGACAGGACACCTGACCCAAACTGGCCAAAGGGGTATTCCATACCACAGCACATCATGCCCAGTATATAAACTGGGGGGAGTCACCCGGAAGGTCCAGATCACTGCTCAGGTCAGGCTGAGTATCGGTTGATGGATGGTGAGCAATTGTGTCCTCTCCCCTTGTTATTTCAGTAGTGGTTTTTTATTATACCTTAGTTACTGGACTGCTCTTATCTCAACCCGTGGAAGCTACATTCATCTGATTCTCCTCCCCATCCCTCTGGGAGTGGGGCAAGGAAGAGGTGGGGATGTGATCGAGTGGCTGTGTGGTTCTGAGTTGCCGGCTGGTCTTAAACCATGACATCTTAGACATAGTGAATCATATATTGTTATTCTTCCTCCTGAGAAGCGGTCAGGAAATTCACTTCACCTAGGTCATGATCTCCTGATTCAGACAGGTAGAGTGCTAATATATTGCTAAATAAACAATTTATAGCAATAATATACCATTCTGTTTAACAGGGATTCTATGCAGTATGGCATAGTCACATATATTCTTATTTCATACTGTACCTTCTGAAAATGTATGAAATAACTAATCGAGGTTGCAAACAGTAGGATTTGCAGATATCTTTCTCTCTTCTTCAGTAGCTTGTAAGAATGAGATATAATCTACAGGGTGAAGTCTGATCTTATTTTTGTTTTGCCCAAAAGTTTTTGCCCAAAGGCTATTAAATTTGCAGGAAGAAATCATGTTGCCAACTGCTGTTGAAACAGAATTCATGTGGGTTTTACATCAATACATAAATTGTGGAAGCAGCATGTAATGGGCTTAAACTTAAACAGGGGAGGTTCAGGTCAGATATAAGGAAGAAGTTCTTTACTGTGAGAGTGGTGAGGCACTGGAATGGGTTGCCTAAAGAAGTGATAAATGCTCCATCCCTGGTGGTGTTCAAAGCCAGGTTAGACAGAGCCTTGGGTGAAATGGTCTAGTGTGAGGCATCCTTGCCTATGGCAGGGGCATTGGAACTAGATGATCTTAAGAACCTTCCCAACCCTAACGGTTCCACTATTCACTCTTCTACTCAGTAACACAGTAGATCTGTGTACTTAATGTTCTAATTTACAAATATGGTGACAAATCTTTAAGTTCTGTGTCTGTTTCAGTTACTTGAAAGTCAATAGACCGTGATGTATGGTACTGGATCTTAAATATTTTTGAAAGTGTTGCTTCCCATGCATTGTATTTTGTGCATGAAGAGGTTTTGAGGAAAAAAAAAGAAGTGGCATGAGAGTTTTAGTTTTATACTTAAGACATCACCCAGTTTGAGAGGAGCATTTTGTGTAGACATGAAAGAGACTGGCAAAATTTGGAAACCTTTGTTTCTAAAATTATTTATCCTATGGGATTTTTGCTCTGTTTTATCAGGCTATATAGGAGATTTCTTGTTTCTCTGTTTATGCCATTTACCTTGCTTCTTATCTATTCATGAGAATGAACACAGTACTATTAAAATCTGGACATGTGGTAAAATTTTCAGTACTTTGAATGGAGATTTAACGTGTTAAAGTGGAGATTCTGTGTGTTTTCAGAAATGTGTGTGCCTCAGTAATAGAAGTCTAGGCATGCTGCTGAGAATTTACCCTTTTGTTTGCCCAAGGTTTTGTATGGATCTCTTCCTGTTTTGTACGGATCTGCTCTGTCAAGCCAGATGTCCTGATAATGGCTGTCCCTGTAGTTCAGTAGTAGTTGATTAAAATTAACTAATTAGCTCACAGTCCTCAAGAATTAGATCTAGCTCCTTGCAAATCACTGTTTAAGAGAGAACTGAATCATAATTATACTGCTTTCCACTTTTCTGTTTGAAAATGTATTTCTCTAAATCCTGAACCCCTGTGGATCAGACAGGGTAATGCTTTCTTTTAGATGAGGCTAGGACATCACCTGGTGGTGGGAAGAGTAGGGTTTCAAATGAAGAGAGTACACTGAGACCTAAGAAGACCAGTCAGTACTTGTGGAGGAAGGGCTGATGTCCAGAGGAACTGAGATCGGTGGAAGGAAGGGGCTGAGAGGACCCTCAGGTGCCTGGGGAAGAAGCACTCTGTGTATCCCTGCCCTGGGCAGGCAGAGCCCTGACAGTGATGCTGGTGGAGCTGGAGGCAGCTTTGGGGAGAAAGTCCTGGGCCATTGCAGGCAGCAAGCTGGGCAGGGTTGGAGAGGCTGGAGATAAGGGAAAGCTTCCCTCTGCCCCAAGAACAGCTGGGCTGAGGGCCTGAGGTCCAGGGGGATGGTGCTGCCTCCCTACTTGGAGTGCTTCCAGCTCACACAGGGTAAAGCCCTGAGCAACCTAGTCTGACAACATGGCTGAGCCTGCGCTGGGCAGTCAGACTGGAGACTTCCTGAGGTTCCTGTTGGCCTGAATTGTCCTACAGTGCTAAGTGAGTTGGCAGGTCTATCCTGACAAAAAGATTCAAAAATCTAGTAACAGTTGACGATGCTAATGTGATCTTAACTGCAAAAGAATTTACCTAAAGACTGTGTGTTAAATTTAGGCAGTAGAAAAGCCAATGGATGTTAGAGTTATGGGATAATATAAGTAAAGTAAGAGGAATGAGAAAGGGTGTGGTGATAGGAGATTTTTATTCCTGTTTGATCGGACACTTTTTGCAAAGAATTTGTGGTGTGAGACAAGAGAATACTATGAAAAAATAATGGTAGTAATTGGACTATAGTAATGAAAACAGTGAATTAAAAAGACAGGAAAGAATAAGGATTCTAGCCCAAGAAAAAATCCAGTAGCAATTCTCTGCAGGAAGCAAATAGTTCGTTTGAGTGCATAATTAACAGATTTGTCAGAAAGTACTTAGATTGTGAAATATTGAGAGTAGACCTCTTTCCAGATGAATTAAGGTGAATGGCTTCTTCAGCAGAGTATGAAACCTTATTGCTCAGTGGTTGAAGAATTTGCTGCGTCTAGATTTGTTTGAGTTTGTGCTTCTTTAATCTCTTCCTTTTCTTATTCCTCTGTCTTCAGGGGAGATGATTGGGGGAAAGAAGACAAAATAAAGGAGTGCTTCTAATTTCAGTATTGAATTGTGTCTTTTATCTAAAAAGCATCCAAGCAGACAAAATTAAATCAGATGGTCAAGGGGAGACTATTCACTGAACAGGAACGTAAAATGGGAAGAATGTGTTACTATGTACAAAACAATTAAGTCATGTATCAGTGCTGTTCAGAGAGAATAGCATATTCCACATGGGATATTTTAAAACCAAGTAATTCCTTTTAGCTGCAACTCCAGTAATGGGGTAAGGGGAGATCAATAACTTATGATGCCAAAGTGACCTGTAGAAATCAGGATGAACAGCTTATTCTAAGATCAGTATTAAATGTTCCTTCACTGAAAACATGGAAAGGCATTTTGAAAATGCTTAGAATTTAAACCAAGAGCGAAAAAACTGAAATGTGGTAATGGCCGCTATTGTAGTGTAGATGCATAATTTTAAGATCAAACAAGCATCAGAAATGGCAGTTATCCAGCATCTAATTTTGGATTCCAGTTCTGACAGAGCAGTGGCAACGTGCCAAGGTTATCTGATGTTCCTCTGGCCAAAAGAAAGGAACAAATTAAAACTGGCAATGGCAGGTGAAACATGCTGATTTCTAAATCCTCTGTCAATAGACAAAAAGCAGTTGCATTTGTGTCATTAGTTTTGGAATTTTTAACCATATGTGATCTCTCCCACTTTCCTACTGAAGGCAACATCATGATAGTGAGAAGAAGACTATCCTGTAAGCTTGTCCAGCTTGAATATATGTTCCTGTATTCCTGAGAAGGCAATAGCAGAGCTGCATACTTTTGCCTTACACAGGAGCACTCAGATTCTTTTTAATCAAAATTTTTTGCATGTGTTGCTGAACATTATTTTTCCCTCTACCTTGTCCCTTGTATTTTACCCCCTGTTTTTAGTTTGGAAAAAGCTTGAACTGAGTGGAAGTCACTGTTACAGTCCACTTAAAATCAAAAAAAGTTTTCGTTTAGACTGAAAGTACAGTTCAAGCCTGTTTCTAATGGAGATCTACACCAAAAACTCCTATCGAAAGACACAAACGTATTAATGTACTATTGCTTGTCTTAGCTTGTCCTCAGATGTCTATGAATGGAAATAACATTTTAAAATAACATTGTCATTTGGTAAAAAAGCTTTGATCAGAAATTTAAAAAAATCGTTCATCCTTGTGCTGTATTGTTGAGTTCTGCCTACCTTCTTTGGGTAGAATAGCCTAGTTACATTTTTAGATGAGTCCCAGAATTAATTCCTGGGCCTTTCCAGGCATCCCTGAATGGCTAAAATCTGGTGGAAATGCTGCAGGCAGAACATTCAGAACTCAGAACAACTGGATTCACTGTAGGTTACATTTGTCATAAACCAGGATTGCACAGAATGAGTTCTAGGATCTTATTTAGTCATGGAGATTAACCAGCAACTAGTCTAATGACATTAATGGGTTTTTGATATGTTTGGGAAAATAAAGATTATTCTTTGAATTGTATCTAAAGAAATAAAATCAGTAATCTGATTTTAGAATAGTTAGGAGATACGACCTGTGAAGAGATGAAATAAATTCAACTCGTATTTGTGATTGCTTGGATTCTGTTTTGCTCAGATTCAGCCACTGTTTATGACACTATGAGAGTGACCTTCATTGATGTCAGCTGCTCCCACGACTCCAGGGAGAAGCAGAGTGTTGGCTCTCCTCCTTGATTCAGAAGTGATCATCATAAATGTCTTTCGGGAACTTCTGTAGAACAAAGTTTATGAATTATTAGGCAGTAATTCCTGCTTCAAACCAGGCAAATTGAAAAAGAACATACCTATGGTAGTTTGTCACCAGGTTTCACTGAGAACTGGGATGAAAAATTGTTATATCAGTTGTTATTCCTGAAGTTAAATATTACAAATGTCATTCTGAAGATGATGAAACCTGTCATACTGTAATCTTTGATGAAAATTAAGTATTATCATGTTCCCAATGAAATTTTGAATTAAGCGAAATTTAACTGAATTAGAATAAAAACTTCCTTTAAATTTTTAAAAACTGAATTGAAACAGATTGACCTACATTCCTCTTGGGGCATGATTATTCATAAGTGTATTTAGTTTAGGAACATAAGAGGGAAATACAGCAGGTATGTCAGAGCCATGGATTCAGAGCTATGCGTCTCTCTCAAGATCATGTACCTTTGAGAGAAGATAATCCCTGGTACCTTTTCTCCTGCGGAGGTATGGTGTGTAGGAAAGACCAGATAATTAGACAGCAGTTCAAAATAGTCAGTGAGATAGCCTGCAAATTCAGACTTTATCAAACTTATTTAACATGAACTAAGCAAAATGCCATAAATAGATGGTTTGTTTTGTTTTCTCCTGACAAAAATCTGTGACAAAAACCTTCTGTTTTGTTGTTTGGGGGTTTTGTTTGTTTGGGTTTTTGGTTTTTTGTTGGGTTGGTTTTTTGTTTCCTGAAAAGGCATATAGGAGGAAAATTCCTGGCCTTTAGTATTGTTAGACTGAGGCCAGAGGAAAAGCTCTGCCTACGCTGAGGATAATTCCCAATATCTGCTGTCTCAGAAAATAATGAGAATGATGGGATTTATTCTTTCAAAGGAACATACTAGTAATGAAAAAAACAGAGCTTCTGGTTATTGGAGCGCTTACTGGAAACACTGGTTACTAGAAATGGAGCATCTGATAAGTGAAGTACATATTGCAGTATGAATTCCAATAATGAGCATGTAGTTTCAAAAAGGACTGGAATGGCTCTGTCTGACAGGGACAAAAAGGAAATATTTAGTTACGCTGGTTCAGCATATTCCACATCACACAAAACATGCGGAGTCTAGTTTTCAAAGGACCCTAAATACATCTGAGAATCTTATTTATTGAGAATCTTATTTGTATACTTCAGTGTACAATCAAGTTTTCAAATGTGAACTGAAATGGTAAACACTGCGCATGAAATTTTGAAATCAACTTTAAATTTCTGGGCTAAAAATCACTTTTACCTAACTGTGTGCATACGCAAAACCACGGAAAGCTGACCTACTCTTCTGGTTCTTATCTGTAGATAAGTTAAAATCAGGTATGTATCTATTATAGCTGCCACATAGGTATCCGCTGGGATATGTGCATGCATGAACACTAAATTGATGTATAGACATCAAACAATTGTGTTTAGAAAACAGGAATATTCTAACTTGCTTGTAAGTATTACTTTATTTTTCCAGTCATTGTTGGAGCAATATTTTTATGACATCATGCATATTGTATTAACTTGTCCATATTTCTACTCTTTCTACAGGTGTATTTAATGGGATGTACTTTGGCCAACTGCTTTTAATAAAAACACATGGGTTATGTCCATAAAATCAGATAAACCAAGCATGATACTGCTTTGTAAAAGTCCGAAGTTATTACAAATCTTGGGAAAAAAGTCAGTGAATGTCTAACAACACACTAAATCCCTGCAGAGAATACAAGGGTTTTTTCAGTGTCTGCAATAGCAAAACCTACATTGCTATAGCTAATTAAGATGCATATTATTTTGTAAACAAGCCCTTATTGCTTCTTCAGAAGCTAGTTGTGCTATTCATATATACATATGTATATACATTTTCTACTGTTATCATGGTTTAATCCCAGCCCACAGATGAGCACCACACAGCCACTCAGTCACTTCCCTTGCCAGCAGGATGACGGGAAGAGAATTGGAAGGATAAAAGTGAGAAAATTCATAAGTTGAGATAAGAACAGTTTAATAATTAAGATAATGATAATGACAGTGATAATAATAGTAACAATAATAATATTTAATAGTAATAAATTGTAGTAAAAAAAATAACACAGAGAGAGAAATAAAACCCAAGAAAGACAAGTGGTGCAAATGAAAACGACTGCTTTATCATCTACTAGCCAATGCTCAGGTAGTTCACAAACAGCAGCCCTCCCGCTAACCTCCTAACTAGTTTATATGTTGAACATGACACCATACAGTATGGAATATCCCTTGGGTTAGATGGGTCAGCTATCCTGACTGTGTCCCCTCACAGCTCCTGTGCATACCTAGCCTGCTTGCTAGTGAGGTGGGGAGAGAGGCAGAAAAGGCCTTGACTTGTGTAAGCACTGCTCAGCAGCAAGGAAAGCATGTCTTTGTTGTCAACACTGTTTCCAGCACAAATCCAGACATAGCCCCATACTAGCTACTGTGAAGAAAATTAACTCTACTCCATCTAAAAGCAGTGCAACTAATCATAAATCCATTTTTTCTGACAGTGTGTTGAATCTGTTATATGAGCCAGAATGAAAATCCTGCCAAATGCTTTCCTAATCGGTCAGTCAATTTAACATGTCAACTTCCTGACTCAAACTTAAAAAATCCCTCTTATAACTCCAGAAAAAAAAATATCAGTCAGAGCAGATAAGACAAATTTATCCTGATTTTTTTTTCCTTCTTAAAAGAAAAATATTACTTTGGCATCAAATTAGAAAACTCCTGTTTGTATGTGACACCTGCAATCATGGCTTAAAGGAGAGTCCATTGAAGTCAGCAGGCTTGGGTCATGTCCTTTCCTACAATATTTTTAAGATCTGCAAAGGGAAAAAACATTGAGTTCTGGTTTTATGTATGTGGTATACTGAGGTTTTTTCAGAGACAGAAGAGGCTAGGGATGTTGCTTTATTGTGCACTGGGTAATCTGTACCACTGTGCCACGAAGACGTGCAGCGCAGATCCTACTTTACCAGCTCAGGATTGCTCAGGTGTTCTGTGAAAGCCAGGGAAAACCATGCCTACAAGTAGCCACTGGGACCTGAACTCTGTGATCCAGATACCTTGGAATAGCCATACTGATAAAGGAAGAAAGGCCCCTCAGTTTTAAATAAATTTAATATTCTAATTCTAGTCTCTGAGAAACTTCAGAAAACAGAGAAATATCAGTACTTCTAATGGAACTCAGAACACTGAATTCCTTTTGTATTATGTTAGTATTTAAAATTCTAATTTATATTAGACACAGTGTGAATTAGCAATCTAAACATCTAAAATTCAGGTCTGTTTGTTTTGTCTCTATTGTTCCAGGCAAACAGCTATGTTCAATTTTTTTTTAGTGTTAGAATAATCAGTCTATAACCTAGATTAGCAATAAGTTAGTTTCTATTTTTCTCCCATATGAGATTTTCTCCATGTGAACTGCTGAATTTTCAGACATATTGATTTCCGTCATGCCCAGGGACTTCAGCAGGC
>NW_009932223.1:104164-124370 GCF_000696875.1 Nestor notabilis
AGTTCTGCAAAACAGACCATAAAGATTTATGGATATTATAAAAATTCGCATGAAGAGAATAAGATCTGAGAGAGAGCTGCAGTCAGCTTTTGATTAGCTTGCCTGTCTATGGCAAAGGTTTTGCTGCTATGCTGTTTCGCTCCTGCAAACAGATTCATGAAAACAACTTTCAATTTCAGCAGGGCAGCTGTTTGAAGTGAGGATTGCTCAGGTATGTAAAGCTTCTCATGACCAAATCCTTGGCCATCATTAAATAAGTAGCTTTGTACTCTCTTTTAAGGACCACTGGAGTTCAGCATCAGCAAAAAATCTCCCGCAAGGGTTCCCCTCATTCCTTCAGGCAATTTAGGTTGAATTGTACTCCTTATCTCAAATAACAGTGACTGTTTACAAGTGATTTCTAGCAGTATGGCTGCCCACCAGTTCAATAGGAAAACACACTGAAAAGCATGTCAAGGGGGGTTTAACAACTGTATTTTATAACATAAAGCTAACAGAAAAATGAAATGAATAGGATATTTTACACATCTCTTTCCTCCTTCCCCTGCTGACAACAGTGTGTAATTTAGGCAGATATGTAGAGCTTCATCTGTTGCTCATTAAGGATTTTGAAGAAGTTTGGTTGACTGCTTAGCTTCCTGTCTGTTGAGAAACATGAGTCCTGCTTCTTTGTTCTTTTGAAAAAGTTAGAGATTTCTTAATTACCTAACTACCCTATAGCCCTTCGGTCTCATTAAAATCTATATAAAACTCTTAAAGGACGTGATCCATCCATCTCTAGTACCTGCAGAAGAAGTCTAAGGAAAAATAGTATCCTATCCAAGGGTTTGTTTGTTTGGTTTCTTGGTTTTTTGTTGTTTGGGTTTTTTTTTTTTTAATTGAGATAATTGCACTTATGTGGGTTGAATCTGTCTAGATTCATAGGTGAACATGAGCCTGGCTTCCATGTACCTGATTTCTAGAGTAGAAATGGCAGCCCTGAATTATTAACCTTATTTTTTTGTGTGGTACAAGGAAAGTCATGTACTTTGTTTGGGCCTCGTGCTATCAAGTCAGTTTTGTACCGGGTTTTGTGCTTCAGGAAAGGAATAACTAAGTCACCAGGTAGGAAATGTCAGACAGAGTGAGTTACATGTGAAATTCCACCCTTTTTCAATCCTTCAGATTCACCAGCAGCCTTAAATTGAGTACCTGTATGACACCAGGATTTGCAGTTTAGAGCTGTCTCATTTATACTTCTCTGCCTTTTTCTCAGTGACAAATAATTTGTTAAAAGGACATCATCTTCAAAATTCAAACAGCTTAAATTGATCACTCTGACTGAGCATATTACCTATGTGAGACCCTTAAGAAAAGTTTTTTCATCTGGGAAGAGTTTAGGTTGTTCACAGGTTACTAGTAGACAACCTGTAATAGATGAGGAAAAAATCAGTTGACTGGCTTAGCTAGCAATAGACTTAGCTCAAAATTCATCCAAACAGGAAGAAAACAAATCAGAGATGGCTTTTGAGTGCTATCAGCTTGTTTGAAGGAATATATAGTCAATTGAAATATATATTTTTATTTTATTATTCTGATAAGGGAGTTTCTCCTTGTGTCTTCTCCAAAAGCAATAGTCAGAAAGGAGATTTTTGAATATTTTTCCTTTTTATTTGAAGCATTAATTTACCGCATAATTTGTGGGTTGGACTAGATTACCTTTATGGGTCCCTTTCAACCAAGCCATTTTATGATTTGGGAAACCGATTTATTTTAAGCAATGTAAAAACGAGTCTAAATCTTGTCACTGCTATGAAATAGGTTTAATTTTATATCTGTTAGTCTAGATTTTCTTCCCCTTAAGCAATCATTCTTTGTAAACTAAGGAACAGTAGAAAGGGCAAAAATACTTGCATGTTTCATAGCTCGTTATTTTTTACATTTTAGCCTTATTTTCATGACTCTAGGTGTGACCCAAGGCAAGTTTTATACCTGTTCCTTGTATAGATGAAAACCTGTCTACTTATTTTCAAATTCTCATCAATAAAGCTTGTGGCTGATGAGACAGGGAAGTTTGAAAGAAAGTGTATGGGTTTTTAAATAAGCTAAGGCACTAATTGAATAGATTATGGCACACTAAGTTACTGGGGGAAAATAGAAAACCTGGGTCATAGATCTTTAGATCAGAGGAACTCTCTGCCCCTCTGGATAGTCTCTTTTTCTCTTTTGAAACATAGTCATTATGCTCAGTAACTGCAGGTGCTGTACAAAAAAAAAAAAAGCAGGTCTGGAGCATCACTCCTGTTTCATAAAGTAGGATCAGTTGTGACTTCTACAGACTTTGATACAACTGGATCTTAACAAACTTTTGATGACAAAGTTTCCATGAATCCCTGGGCAGATTAAATAACCTTCTCGTGGTGAAGAATATATGCCTAGAAGCCAAGAAGTGTAAGATAGATTTTTTCCAGATAATATAATTGATATCTATATATATATGGCCTCCTGAGAAATCATATTGGTTAAATAATAAATCAGTAATGGCAATACTTTTACAGAAGGGTAACACTGAAGAAGACTTCTATTTAAACTACTGGAAGTATTTAACTTTTCTGAAAGTACTGAGGTATCATCTTTCATAGAGAACAAGATGAGCTTTCATGTTTAAGTTCTGTGATGAAAACATTCTGTCTGAATGTTAAATTGCACAGAGTGCAGAAGGCTGAAAGGCCAAGTTCAGCATGCCAGAAGTTTCATTTATATTGTATTGTCCTGCCTTCTTCCAGTGCAATAGAATCTATGGAAATCTGATGCCCTCAGAGGTAGAAGGACAACACCTCCATTGCTTCATGTTTAACTTGGAAATATCAGGGTCTGGCTTTTACAATTTTAGTGAACCTTTTTGATTAATAATAAATAATAAGCAAAATAAATATCTTTATGCTATAGAATAGTCTGTATCCTGAACCAGCACCCAGAAGAATTTTTTCTGACTGCCAAATTGACCCAAGGATACAGATTCATCTATGCCAAAGTTTTCATTTTAGCCCTCACAGATCTTCAGGCTGTCTTGTTACATACAAGGTGGCACACCTCACATATGTTTAGTTCAAAACTGTCATGAAAAAGAGAAGCATAAATCATTACAGGAGCACTTTTGTTTTGCTTTGTGTGTGAGTTTGTTTTTCCCAAACAATCGTAGCAGTCCCTGCTCAACCAACATGATTTCTTTTTTTCATGTGCATCTTAACTGCTGACCTCTCAGATGGTGCAGTCCAGCTCTGGAGTCCCAAGGCCAGACAGAAAAACAGAGCCTCCAAGAGCCACGTCTTCTGTCTCACTTTTCCTTAGTATCTCTCAGTCCCCAGAATGAGCAATCTAACACTTCCTTCAGTTCTGTTCCTGGCACTTTAGTGGAGTCAGACTGTCTTCTTTTCCATGATCACCAGTGCTGAAACTAGGACCAAACCTGATGCTCTTCAGGTCCTAAAACTTCTAAGCCCAGAGTTTTTAAAATGAGTTAAAATTCTCCATCCTTTTTCTACTATGTGAAACATAACAATGCAAGCAGCTTTACTGAATTCAAAAGACTAAGATAAGCATTGTAATTTAGAATTCCAGTATTTAACTGGAACATATCTTGTCAAAATATGTAAAACAAATTACAAGGTACATGTGACAGGTATTTGTATGTCTACTTAATACACCCAGATGAATAAATTAAGTTTTTGAGAAATTAAGATAAACTTTGACTGTAACAGCCAATGCCTTGTCATATTTTCCTTTCAGGGTGAATTCATGTTTTCATGGTGAATACTTTAACATGGACACTATGAGTGTGAGCAACTGCAATTTTAGTTGGAATGTGGATGCCTTGTTTCCAAAATGCATTCTAACATAAGCCATAAACAATGTAGTTCTTCAGAACTGATGTAGTAAGGCTGGAAAACAATTTCCTATGAGTGTTGACATGGGCTGCTCAGAGACTGGAGAATTGTCTGACTGGTGAATAAAATTCATTCACAGAGTTATCAGACAGTAGGAAAACATAAATGCATATTTTTTAGCGAAATCTGAATTTCATCTCAAAGATTTACACTGTCTTTTCTTTGATGTTCCATGAACAAATAATCAGATTTCTATTACTTCACAGATTTGAACATCAGCTGTTATTCATATTTTGCCTACTAAATAGCTCACCTTTTAGTTGTCTTTCTGTAACACTGTCTTTCTATTGAAAGCAATGGGAATAAGGTTTACTTGTTTGCTTTTTTTGAAGGGTCTTCTTGTAAGACATCACAGAGAAGACAAACTTTGACCCAGAGAACTTATTTAAGGCAGGACTGAGCTTAAACCTTTCAATTTTTTGGTCTCGTAGTTATTTCTACTTGCAATTAAGTTGGATGTCAGAAATGAAACATTAATTTGAGGATGAGGAGATGGATTACTGGTAGTTGGCTTGCTGTGCTTTTGCTGTTCTTAAGCGACGACATTTAAGCTGGTTTTATTTCTTGACTTGCTGTAGCATTTTTCAAAATCAGAAAAACACTGTAATAGATTGTCCTTTTGCCTTGATATTCAGCTATGGCTCCTTTGCTTGCTGCTGTAAAGAGTCAACAGGATTTAAATCCATGAGAGATTCAGGGGGATGTTCTTAACATTTATTAGTTTTCTTGGCCATTCTCTATCAAGGGAATATATCTTTAAAGAAAGTACACAATCTTCTTTTAGTTTTTTCTGTTCTTCTCTATATCTGACAGATTCTGATGAATCTTCACTGACGTAAAAGGAACTCAGATAACATAAACCACCAGTAAGTAGTTATTTTTAGCATACCTCTTAAATATGAAACAGTGTTAGGTGAAAGAGAGGGAAATGATCCCTTTTTCTTATATGCTCGATTGATGCAGCAAGGCAAAAAGTGGGAACTACCGTTCTGTGAGAGGTCAGAGGAGATTTATATACTGCATAAAGAATAGTTGTAAAAATACTAAAATTATTTGGCTATTTTGTAAATAAGTAGAATGCATCCTGCATTTATAAACCAGGGTGAATTTGCACTATTTGAGCATAAAGTACTATAAGCCAAGAGGCTGGGTTATGGCTATCTCCATGCCCTATTCCTGAAATCTGTGGACTTCCCGTCTTCTCAGACTCTTGCTCTGCTGTGTAAGGTGGGATTCTCCTCAAATTTTGCACTTTTTCTGACTGAACAGAAAATTATAAAGGTCCTTCTTCATGTTTAAATTACTATCTAAGAGTATGACTCCTTTTTGTATGTGGTGGTATGCCACTGATGTCAGTGAAGCTTATGGTGATTCTTGCCAAGGGACACAAAAGGACAGTCAAGGTCCCTAGTGAACACTTTTTACTTGCTGAAGAGAATATTCCTTTTAAATGGGCCATACTGTGTTGGTTGATGTAAAGCTGCACATGAGCCGGCAGTGTGCGCTCGCAGCCCAGAAATCCAACCATATGCTGGGCTGCAGCAAAAGGAGTGTGACCAGCAGGTCAAAGGGAGGTGATTCTGCCCCTCTACTCTGCTCTTGTGAAACCTCACCTGCAGCCCTGTGTTCAGCTCTGGGAGCCCCAACACAAGAGGGATGAGGACTGGTTGGAGCTGTTGGAGCTGAGTCCAGAGGAGGCCATGAAGATGACCAGAGGGCTGGAGCATCTCTCCTATGAAGACAGACTGAGAGAGTTGGGCCTATTCAGCCTGGAGAAGAGAAGGCTCCAGGAAGATCTTAGAGCAGCCTTCCAGTATTTAAAGGAAAGGTGGAAAGGGACATTTTATAAGAGTAAGTAGTGATGGGACAAAGTGGGATGGTTTTAAACTGAATGTAGATTTAGGTTAGATATATAAAAGTTCTTTGCTGTGAGAATGGTGAGACACTGGAACAGGTTGCCCAGAGAAGTTGTGGGTACCCCACCACCAGGAGTCTTCAAGGCCAGGTTAGATGGTGCTTTGAGTCTAGTGGAAGGTGTCCCTGCCCGTGGTAAGGGGGTTGAAACTGAGTGATCTTTAAGTACCCTTCCACACAAACCATCCTATAATTCTGTGATTGCATGATTCTATGTTATACTACCTCAGTAAATAAAATCTTGTCTTTAGTACTAGATGGGTGTTCATCAGCAGGGTGGGTTGTAAGCCTGCCTTCTATAGTTATAGAATCATAGAATCAACTAGGTTGGAAAAGACCTTTAAGACCATCAAGTCCAACCATTACCTCAGCACTGCCAAGACCAGCACTAAACCATGTCACTAAGGGCCTCATCTACACGGCTTTTGAACACTTCCAGAGATGGTGATTCCACCACTGCCCTGGGAAGCCTGTTCCAATGCCTGAGCACCCTCTCTGTGAAGAAATTTTTCCTAATATCCAATCTAAACCTCTCCTGGTGCAGCTTGAAGCAGTTTCCTCTTGTCCTGTCGCTTGTTACCTGGGAAAAGAGATCAACCACTACCTCAGCACAGCTTCCTTTCAGGTAATTGTAGAGAGCGATAAGGTCCCCCCTCAGCATTCTCCAGAATAAGCAACACCAGTTCCCTCAGCCGTTCCTTGTCAGACCTGTGCCCCAGACCCTTCACCAGCTTCATTGCCCTTCTCTGGACCCGCCCCATCACCTCAATGTCTATCTTGCAGTGAGGGGCCCAGAGCTGGACACAGGATTCGAGGTTCAGCCTCACCAGTGCCCAGTACAGGTGGATGATCACTGCCCTGGCCCTGCTGGCCACACTATTGCTGATACAGGCCAGGATGATGTTGGCCTTCTTGGTTGCCTGGGCACAAGCTGGCTCATGTTCAGCTCCGTCAATCAACACCCCCAGGTCCTTTTTCACCGAGCAGCTTTCCAGCCACTCTCCCCCAAGCTTGTAGCATTGCAGGGGGCTCTTCTGGGCTAAATGCAGCACCCAGCACGTTTCCTTGTTGAACCTCATACCATTGCCCACAGCCCATCGATTCAGCCTGTCCAGATCCCTCCGTAAAGCCTCCCTACCCTTCAGCAGATCAACACTCCCAGCCAACTTGGTGTTGTCTGCAAACTTACTGAAGGTGCACAAAATCCCCTCTTCCAGATCATCAAGGAAGATATTAAACATCACTGGCCGTAACACCAAGCCCTCAGGGACACCACTAGTGATAAGTAAATCCCCTTTCCCCCCCCCTCTTGGGCCCCGCCCCCCCAGCCAGTTCCCAACACAGCTTTGCTCTGTTTCTTTAGGTATCTTTGCACAGAAATTCGACCTTTCTTCAATCACCTCAGGACTTTGATCATGTCCTTCTGCTCCTAGTCAATATTCATTGCATGTTTCTGTTAAGCAAACACATACATGCACATGCATGTACGTATGTGTCGTGGTTCAAGCCCAGCCGGCAACCTGGAACCACGCAGCCACTCGCTCACTCCCCCACCTCTTCCTTCCTCCCCCCGCTCCCAGAGGGATGGGGAGGAGAATCGAAGGAATGTAACTCCCACGAGTTGAGATAACAGCTCTCCAGTAACTAAGGTATAATACAAACCACTACTGCTACCAATAATAATGATAAGAGGAATAACAAGGGAAAAGGACACAACCGCTCACCACCCGCCGACCGATACCCAGCCCGACCCGAGCAGCGATCTGGCCTTCCGGGTAACTCCCCCCAGTTTATATACTGGGCATGACGTGCTGTGGTATGGAATACCCCTTTGGCCAGTTTGGGTCAGGTGTCCTGTCTCTGCTTCCTCCCGGCTTCCCCTCCTCTCTGGCAGAGCATGAGACTGAGAAAGTCCTTGGTCAGAGTAAACATTACTGAGCAACAACTGAAAACATCGGTGTTATCAGCATTGTTCCCAGGCTGAAAGTCAAAACCACAGCACTGCACCAGCTACTAAGAAGAAGAAAAAAAATGACTGCTGTAGCTGAACCCAGGACAGTATGTAAAGTCCTTAACCTCTCAGTGTCAATCTCAGGCTCCCCAGGTAACTGCCAAGCAGCTAGGTGGACCAGAGCCCCACATGATGGGATGATTACTCATCTGCAGACAGTAGGACCTACAAGCCAAGCAAATCCCTCTCAAATGCTTTATTTTATTTTTTTTTTTAATTAATGACAGCTTCAGTTGTAATCTTGAGCAATCCTTTTCTCAAGAGTCATAAAAGAAGAGATGTGAAGTTTGCTTTCATGAGCAGAGTCTTCTTCCTGTTACTCGAAGGCTGGCACTGCTGTCCTCCATTTCTCAGGCAGAAGCTCACTGTAATAAAAGGATAGTGCCAGGTTTGCATATTCTACTAGTGGGAAAAAAAATCTGCATAACAAATTGCATAAATATATGATAAATAAAACAAACATCATAAATAATACATACAGAGACTAAAACCCCTGCTTATTGGGGGTTTCTTAGGTAAATAATGCATGTTTTATAACTTTCAGTGAATGTTTCTGTTTTGGGATTTTTTCTGAGAAAACCATGGGGACTGAATACAAAATACTACCTTTAGAAGACATTCAGGAAATGGCACATACTGAAAATGCTTTTCTTTTTTTTTTTTTTTTTAATGGAAACTCTCATTGTCTCTAATTTGCTTCACTGAAAAAGTAAATTATTCTGAAATGTTACATTAAAGATAGGATAGCAGTAAAAACAATGCAGTTTTTCAGTTTTGCTGACGATAATAAAAGGTTAGTAAAGATTTTTGTACTTGCATAAGACTACAACCCGTTTAATAGTGTGGAAACTGTCAAATCTATTTACTAAAATAGACAGTGAAACTCCTCCTTAAGTGAAAATTGATCCAGCTGGTTAATTTGATTATTCTCATATTTAAGAATAGTATTAAGAACAGTGAGTTAAGTGCTAATTTCCTGTGAAAACTTGATTAAATCTCATGTTTTCTTTGCTTGGGGCTCCATTTGTAAAGCTGGAATGGCTGCAACTTTATGAGCAGAGCTGAATGTTAGTAGGGAAGCAGGAAGGTGTGCTCATGGTCTGACCCATGCTTTGGGGTGGCTTGGTCCCAAAGCTGTTGGTGGTGATGGTGAATTAGAATTTTGCCTTCTCTTTTCTCTGAGGAAGTCTTAAGACTCAAGTGCAAACTTTTGTTTGTGTTACTTCTATCATCTGCTGAAGAAATACAGTGAACGAAAAAGCTCTACTGAATGATGTGGATTCAGTTAGAAGGTACTTTTAAGCTGTTTTGGGGTTTGTAGCAGTGTTGCATGTGGGCTTCTTTGTCATGACAGTAATGGACAGAAAGCCTAAGTAATAGGTTTGTTAGAATAAAGAGGAACAGTGCCAGAGCTTAGCGAGACCCAAAAGGCTCAAATAATGTGGACTGAGGAGGGAAAAGCTGCCTTGCAAATTCAGCAGCAGAAAACTGGACAGGTTATTTCCCCTGCTCCTAACCCAAGAGCTACCTTCCCTGTGAAAAAGACTGCCACAAACAATGCAACTGGGAAATGCTACCAGTGTAAGAGATGATCTGTTCTTCTGGTTTCTGCTCCAAAAAATGTTGACTACTTTGAGTCTCCTGGATCAAACAGCACCTGTCTCTTCTGTTTTGAATGCCTTACTTCACAATAGAGACCACATTTTCAAAGTGCATCCTTTCCAGCTAAAAATTAGTATTTAATAAATCTTGCCTCATTTTTTCTAAAGTTCCTAATAAACTGCCACAGCTTGTGTTCCTAGCTTTAAATTAAATGCTATTCCTCATCAATTCTCCTCACTGGTGACTCTTCTTACTTTTTTCAAAACATCTTCCACTTTAAATTGTTTAATATCTCAACTCAGGATGTCAGAGTTTTCCAGGCAGTTGGGAAAGATGCTTTTCTCATGGGTAAAGACTTTTGTTGCCCAACTGAAAAATGTCAAGTTGGACCATTACAGAATGAAGTTACTGTGGTGTTCTTCTAGTATGAATCTTGCACATGGGATACACCTCTGAGGACTTCTAACCATGACAGGAGGCCAGCTGAGTCCCGCTATAGACAAAATACAGTTCGTAGTCATGGGAATAATTGTGAGACCAGCATAACCGATATGAATGTCCCCAAAAGAATCTAGGTTTCTATTTCCTACCTTTTGTTGTATGCACTGCTTTTAGATATTTTAAGAGTCATGTAATTCTGATGGTAGCTATCTGATGAATCCTGTGCAGTGGCTCATTCAGGTTGCTGATATTCTTTCACGCTTTCTTTTTTTATTTTCTAAAAATTATTGTGAATTTTGTGAATTCTAGAGGATATTTTGTACATATATTGTTACTTACTTATAATTCTTTAATTCTTTTTGTTTTGCTTTTTGTGACATACTACCATGAGTGTATATAGATTCTCATTCTGAAACGGTATTTGAGCTTTTTGTGGCTATTGGCAGACTCCTCAGAGGACCTTACAAGAAATTAAAGGATTGAGTTTCCATATCCCAGAGTAGGAAGCTGAGGGTTGGATGTGATGAAGAATCTACATGAGAATCGTGGTTCGGATAACCATATACCTCTATATATTAACATTGAGTAATAAAACATCAAAAAGAGATTATACTTGTTGTTTTATTCAGCTGATTAGGAATGTCATATTTTGTTCCTGTTAGCAGCCTTAGCATGTACAGCATCAGGGTTGCAATGCTTTGTTTGGTTTCAATTACTAAAAATTAGAAACCTGATTGTACTTCGTGCTAATATTTCTTCTTGTTTCTGAAATACCGAAACTCCGCTTACAGAAACCAAGAGGTGAGTCTTCCTCATGGCATGTGTAGTTCTCTAGCCTAATGTATGCTTTGGATAAGTGGAAATAAGCTACGGCTGTGAACATGAAGCTCTCCCTTATTTTCATTTTAGATTACAGAGAGCAGAGATATTGCAATGGTGTGTACCAGAAAACATTCAAATTTCTTTGAGACTGCAATATTCTTTGAATACTTCTGGGCTGCTGTCCAAGCAAAACCCCTAGGGGAGATTTTAGCTTTATAAACTGACACAGGCCTACCCAGCATGCTACTAATCAAGAAGATATTGTAAACGTTCTCAGAAACAAACCCATTTGCTGCGCCTGAGCCAAATTAGATTGGTCCTGCAATTTTGAGCAATTGTTCTTCATAATTCTGTACTGGCAGGAAGATCTGGTAACATCTTCAGATAGAGCTATATGGGCAATTCTTTTCTATGTGCAAACACTCTTATTTCTCCTGATACGAATGCTTGATTATTCTTAGAAGTTTAGTAGTCTTTTTTTTTTTTTTCCCTTGGACATAGACATTTGCTAACATGGAACATACCCTGTACTGAAATGCAATGAAAACCTAAAATGATTCTTCAAAAGCTGATTCTGTTTCTGACTTAATTCCAGTGGTTTCACTAATTTCCTCCATTTTATCTCCTGAAGGATCCACTTCCACCAGCTTTACTATCAGGGAATCTAAACATTATGAGAACATTTGTAGCAAAAAGCTCACCCATAACTACTAGCTGTCATGAACACCTCATCTCTGCCTCAGCAGAGGGAAAATGGACGATTATTACTAATAATGACATCATAAATAGTATCCTTCACTAATTGCCTGCCTTTTGGTTACCTTGTAATCACCGTCCCCTGCTTCTTTAGGGATAATAGCACTGTCAGTACAATGAAGAAAGTGCTGAGAAGGTTTCTACTTATGTTCATCCCACCTTGCTATGTGCTGAGCAAAGCACAGTCTGCGAGCATCACTGGCATGTGAGGGAAGACAGCAGTATGTGGGAAGTCCAGGACCCTTGAATTTCCATCTAACAGAATACTGATTTAGTGTGGCTGCTTTTGCTGTTTATGCCAGAAAAACATCAGAAATGAAGAAAACCAACAAAACTCCCAAGTAAAATTTCTGAAGCTGCAGTATTTTAGGGGAAAATCACACGCTAAATGCAGAGTTTGTTTTCTCAGCAAGGATAAGATGTTACTCTCTGCATTCACTTGCCACCTGATTAAAATAGAAGTAATGGATGAAACTTCTGCATTATCAGAGATGTGAATTTTCAAGAGTTTGTGGGACGAGGAGTTAGAGAGTTCCATATTCCAGCAGGCAGGTTTTAAGGTGGCCCTGATTGTACACGTAACATCATGAAAAGCTTCATATTTTTCATCATAGTTTCCCAAGTTTTATCTCCCACTTTTGGTCTCTGTAGAGAAAGTATAAAATGCCCTTTCCCTCCTTTTCCCTCCTCCTTAGTATTTTCAGTATTTTTTTCTCTGAAGAAACACCAGATTGATTACTATTTGGGCTACAGCACTGTTTCTTTTCCCTGCTGTTTGGCAATGCTTATTTAATATTTTAGTTTGTTTGGTGTCAACTTTCATCATGATAGGAATCTCACTCTGTAGTCTCTCACATTGATAGCAACTGGGAGTAGCTATGATCATGCTTTTCTTCAGCTTTATTAGAATGCAATGAGATTTTTGTTATCTTTTTCCTATTTCTTTTATGTTCCTCTGAGATTTATTTACAGGCATAGCATAAAAATGCTATTTTTAAGATATAAAAGACAGTTCCAGAAAGCTAAACAAAACAAAACCGCACCAAAACCTAGCCAAAACCAAAATAAACATTTTTTTTTCTGCTTGGACAGTGCATGTAAGCCCCCTTTCTTCCTAAATCTTTTATGTTTGCCATTTTGCCTTTAACAGTGTTTGTTGCAGGTAACACCACAGCTGTAACGGCAAGAGGACCCCATTAGTTTTAGGTACTCATTGCCCTGTGTTTCCGAATGGCACAAGGAGGATACCACCTTGTACATCCTTTTTGGAACTGGATCAATCCGGTTTGGGCTGATGTGGTGTCCAGGAGAGGCCAGAGAAGTACTGGAAGCAGCACTTTCAGGGCACCTGGGTCAGAAAAAAAAATCTTATTGTAACTTTTTGTAACTCTTGTTTGTAGCTGCTGGAACACTTTGGGCACATTATAAAGAAACTAGGAATTGTTGGTTTTTCTGAAATAACTAAGGGCAAGATATGCAGCAGGGGGGTTGAAACTAGATGATCTTAAGGTCCTTTCTAACCCTAACCATTCTGTGATTCTATGATTCTATGTTTTCAGAGTTCAAATAATGAGGCTATTTATCGTACTGCGCTTCAGATCCAGGGCACGCTGATTTTTCTCCTGGGGTTTCAAATCTAACAGCAGGCTTTTGTGGCCTGCAGGTAAGAAATACACACATCTCCCCTCCAAGATGTGCATGGCTTTTTCAGGAACATGCAGGAAAAACACTTCTTGGTGAGGGGTGGAGAAGATTCCCCATCCCGCATCACTGGGGTGAGTTCAGCTGCAGTGCAGCCTTTCTCCCCACATCTCAGCAGGCCATTTTCTGCTGGGAAGACAAACACTCCTCCTTCTCACAGGTGGAAACACACCCAGCAGGATGAGAGGGAGCCAGACCCCAGTGTCACAGCAACTTCTGCAGTCTAAAAGCACCTTCAGATGCACTGTTACGATTAAGTGACAAAACCATAAAGTCACCTACGCAAGAAGGAAACCAAATTTGTTTAATTTGAAAGAACAACTATTTCTCAGTGCTCCTGGATAGACATGGATGTTGAGCTGCATGTAATAAGTGAGGACTATGAAACAGAGAAATATAAATTAAATTCTTTACTGTGACATCTGAACAGGTGTAAATTGGTGCATCAGACGATTTAATGTAATTTCCAAAGAGATGTCACTGTCTCAGCAAGGAGTTAAACTGTGCTTCATTTGGCAAAGCATGTCCACAGAAACGCTGGCATTTTACAGAAAGGTGAAAAACTTCAGAAACGTCAGGACGACCTCTCAATGTTTTTAATTTATCTATTTATTTATTTTTCTTCTCAGATTGTACCCATCCGAGGAAGTATCCTGGTGTTTTTTTCCTTTGAGGAAAAAGGAAGTTGCTCTTGGTCCACAAAACCCATTTCAACCTATAAGGAGGAACAAAGGAGGAATATGTTTTCATGAAATGTTTCTCAAATAATCTGCCAAAAAATTTCATTTAAAAAAAAAAGAAAAATGACTGAATTCTAGGACACCACTAAAAACCAAATAATGAGGAAAGAGAATGCAGTAAATTTTAGTGGCTTTGAGAGAGATAAATTTTTCTATTAAAATCTGTTCTGACTTTACAATTTCTATTGGATGAGTGACTTATGGCAGAGATGAGAAAGAGGACATTGACAGAAAAGCCAAGGACAGCTGTGAGGTTAGACCCACTCTGTAAGTGTTACAGTCAGAAGTCTGACTCTCTGCAAATGACATGGAGAGTTCCAGATTTGTTCTCTCTCACTGGTTGTCATGAAAAATTTGCTTATGTTTTGCAGATGTTCACTCTCTGTTGCCTATTGCTAGAGTTGTATGTTCTCCTGTGAGTGCACACCAGTTGATGATGTGTCAGAACTGAATCTGTCTTTTTTCCTGATCTTCACCCATTGAATAGTTTGAGTAGTTGTAATATTACAGTTTTGTTAGAAATGTTACTATGCATTCCTCTTGCATTCTGGACTTCCCGGTGAAACGTTTATGTCTTTATGCTTTTACCTAACAGGCAAACTCCATGCTCACTCTTTGTGCAACACAGACTATTCCTGCATTGAATAAAAGCCTTGAAGAGAGGAGATGGAGGGAATTACATGAGTTTCTAAGTTACTGCAGTTATAAATCTGAGTGTAGAATCTAGAGGGCTGGAAGGTGTTCTGGAACACTTAAATACTGTGCATCATGAAAACATTATCAGGAAGAAAAATACAAAAGTGAATTGTGCAGGGTGTGCATTGTGTCTGGTAATACCGCACCTATTAAGAGTCTCATGTTCTTTTACTCTTCTGTCCAACATCTCTTGGTGGGCCTGGCACTCCAGCTGAACTGTTTCATGAACATACAGATGGCCTTATCCTCATGTGACTTCACTTAAAAGACAGCTTAATTATGAAGCAAAAATATTCTGAAGTGTCCTTGAATAGATACTGTGAATGTCTGTGCATGTTTTTGAGTAGAAATGCAAATAATTCACTCCTTTATGTGAGTTCCTAATGGAGAAAATAATATATAAATAATAAAGAATTTAGTCAATGAAACAAACTTATTGGTGCTTGAACAGAACTTGTTGTTAACATGCATACTTTAAGTCTCCAGCTCCGA
The DNA here is from genome assembly GCF_000696875.1 of Nestor notabilis. Lineage (NCBI taxonomy): Eukaryota > Metazoa > Chordata > Aves > Psittaciformes > Psittacidae > Nestor > Nestor notabilis. The sequence goes on from NW_009932223.1 coordinate 119,266, forward strand.
ACACTCTGTCTTTTCAGAAGCATTGCTTTGTATGTGACTTTCCTGTAACCTCATTTGCCATTCTTCAGTGTATATTTGACATAATTCATATTTCATTGTGACAAGCTCTCTAAATTCTAATACAGAATACTTTTTAAAAATGTTCTTTTATGTGGTGGTTATCGAGTTTGGAAATCATCATCAACTTACTGTAACTTAATTCGTTAAAATGGATAATACATACTTTTTTTGTAAATGACATTGAAATACATAGTCTTTTTTCCAGGCATTAGTATTTCTCTGGTGGCAACATATTTTTTGTTACATACCACCTGTATACTTTTATTTATTTTCCTTGGAAATCAATCCTACTAAATATGCTTGCTTTACACTACACAATGTTCATTTGGCTGGGTTGCACTGGAATATCTTCCCTCAGATTTTTCATTTAAGTTCTTTCAGAATCAAACTGTGATTGCAAACAATATTTTCAAAGGCACAAAGGAGTTTCACTGGATGCTGTTGGACAGAAACAAATGTAAACATAGAATAAACAGAGGCAGGTCTCATATTGCAATATATTTCCAAGTCACAATGTGCATTATGATTTCTTTCTTTCCTATATCATGACCTTCATGTCCCCAGAGAGGTTTAGAATATTTCCCTGGTTCTGGCCAGAGCCAAGGAGCATTGACCGTAGCTCTTTTTTTGGTTTATTTCTCAGCCTGCACTACTACGTCTTGTGCAGTGGGCTGCAGACAATATTTTTTCAGTCCAATTACTCATGCAGAAGCAGTGCAGTGAGAGACTCAAGTGCTCAATATCAAGTACATGAACAATTCAGTTTTCTGCCTGCATTTTTCCCTGGCTTTTCTTGTGTCTTAAGATTTTGACACATCCTGTTGTTTGTGTTGTGCTAACCATAGACACAGGAGCTAATTTTCCTTAATAACAACAATAATTTAAAATCAGTATGTCACTAAGGCTGACTTCCTACTGCCAGTCAGCACCTGAGATATTAAAAATGTTGGCAAGCAAAATAAGAGCAGAAGACATTTCTAGACAGGACACTTTATGTTATGTTTAGTTAGAAAGAAATTCAGCCAAGATTAATAATTAAAAAGTGTGGCACTGACTTCATGTAATACAAGTAAAACTAAACGAAGGCACTCCCTGTTTGAAGACTGTGTCTACCCCAGGAATGGAAAGGGAAGCAGAAAGCTGATGGATTGAGCTGGGATGGTGAGATGGCAAGAAAGACAAGCTAGCAGTTCTTGCAGCAGAGGCAGGAAGGACAGGAACAGTCACCGCAGCTTCCCACGGGAAAAAGGATAAGGACCTTCCCTCTTCCTCATCCATTACTGGCATCAGGCATGATTTGGACCCCACTTTTGGTAGCTCCAAGCCCTTTGACAAGGAAGGACAAAGTAGGGAGCACATCCCTGAGTGTCTTACTGTCAACAAGAGTACCTCTGTCCTGTGCTCCCTACCTCTGTCAAAGTGTATCTTGATGTGCATCACAGCAGCAGTCAGTACACAGACACTTGTGCCCTAGCTGTCCAACGCCTGCTGCTGGGATGAGGGCTGGTGAACCAAGCAGTTCCTGCCCTGTGGTAAGAAATGCATCTCTGCCAGCTATTAAAAGCTTCTTCCTCCCTTCTCCCCCCCATTCAGCCTCACTGAACTCATACACTGCATTTTGAAATAAACTGCATAACTAAAGCATGCCTATGTAACTATATTGACTTGTACCAGCTCTGAGCCCTTCATAGCATACTTCTGGGTCTCCAGAGAATTGCAGTAAATCCAAAAGAAACCAGTCTTTGCAGTACATTAGTTTGCGGTTACTATATATATATTTTATTCTAGGTCATGGACAATATCTTAGGTTAGCAAAAATGCAGCTTTTATTTAATAATCTTGTTTCTCCTTTTGTGCCTTTAACAATGTGTGTTTTTAATGAGTTCTCCCTCTCTACAGAAGAATTTCTTCTACAGGATAAAAATTGGCCAGTCTGTAACAGATCCTGTGGTATAATGCTAGCTGTGAATGAGAACACAGAAAACTGATTCTTCTGGATCCATTCCCATATCATGCTTAAAGCAAAGCCACACAACCTCTTTTTCCATCCTGACACCTGTTGTTGTGGAAGGAAGTGAAGGGTGAGGAGGCTTGGATGCTTGAACAACTTATACATGTCATGGTATCAATCCATAGTGTAAAAGGAGCAAACCAGAAAAATTTGCTGGTGTTCACTTTCCTCAGTCACGCTCCAGGCAACTGCTCTAAGGGATGCCACTGTTTTTCTGCTTCCTTTTGTCCTTTCCCTCCTGTTCATGTTTAGGATCAACTCCGGCATCAACTCACTCACAATTGGATAGAATTAGTTGTAATGGAGAGAGAGCTGTATTTTCAGAATATTGACTGGCAGATGACCCAGATAGAGTAGTTTCGGATGTGATTTTACAGTACCTTCAAATCCATCTGACTGGTTACTGCAAGACTGCCACACTATTCCTTCTTCCTCTACTTTTGCTCTGCTGTTTTTCTGAGTTTAGAAAGCTAAGGACATTAGGTAGCATGAAATTGGAAGAAAGCTAGTGGTAGCACAGCTCCCTGGGCTGGGTTACTCATCTAACGCTAGTGCAGTGGTTAGGGGGAGATGTGAGAGGAGTGGAACTGTTCTTTTCAATGGCCCTGCCTAATGCAACTGTAAAACCACATCCACAGTGAGTTATACTGACTTTATTCAAAGTCACTGCAAAGTGATCACAAGATATTAGCATCTGAATCTGTAGTGGCCAGCACCAGTGAAATGATTGTGCAAAGCAGAAGACAGAAGAGTAGCTAGCTTCTTGCTTCGAAGTTCACTTTCAGGTTGGATAACCTGACTTTCCTATCCCCCAACCCCCACTTCCATCATAGCTGCATGCACTGGCAACTGCTAAAGTGATTTAGAAGATACAAAGAACCAATCTCAATAACCTTTGTTAGGCATCAGGATGGAAAAAGATCTTGTCCTACAGACAAACTTTTACAATGGGATTCAGTAAAAAGCATACAGCTTTAGCACTGATGCAATGGAAATACAAGGAAACAGTCCTTGCAAATATCTGCATCAGTGTGAGCAATATAAGTGCAGCCATAGAATCATAGAACAGTTAGGGTTGGAAAGGACCTTAAGATCATCTAGTCCCACCCCCCCTGCCATGAGCAGGGACACCACACGCTAAACTATGTCGCCCAAGGCTCTGTCCAGCCTGGCCTTGAACACCGCCAGGGTTGGAGCATTCACAACTTCCTTGGGCAACCTATTCCAGCGCCTCACCATATTCCAGTGCCTCACCAAATTTGACCCTTTCCAATCCGTCTTCGGCCGTTTCTAACCTGGTTTTGCCAATTCTTAGCCATATTTGACCATTTCTAACCCGTTTTTGGCCTTTTCTAACCCATTTTTGGCCATTTTTAGCCATATTTGACCATTTCTAACCCCGTTTTTGGCTGTTTCTAGACCATGTTTGACCATTTTCAACCCTATTTGACCATTTCTAACCAATTTTTGGCCATTTCTAACCTGGTTTTGGCCATTTTTAGCCATATTTGGCCATTTGTAATCCGTTTTTGGCTGTTTCTAGGCCAGTATTGGCCATTTATAGTCATATTTGACATTTTCTAATCTGGTTTTGGCTGTTTCTAAGCCGATTTTGGCCATTTTTAGTCCTATTTGACCATTTCTAACCAAGTTTTAGTCATTTCTAACCCGGTTTTGGCAATTTTTAACCCTATTTGACAATTCCTAATCTGTTCTTGGCCATTTCTAACCCGTTTTTGGCCATTTTTAGCCATATGTGACCATTTCTTACCAATTTTTGGCCTTTTGTAACACGGTTTTGGCCATTTTTAGCTATATTTGACCACTTCTAACCCTTTTTGGCCATTTCTAACCCGGTTTTGGCTATTTTTAGCCATATTTGACCATTTCTGACCCATCTTCGGCTGTTTCTAACCTGGTTTTGGCCATTTTTAGCCCTATTTGACCATTTCTAACCCGGTTTTGGCCATTTTTAGCTCTATTTGACCATTTCTAATCTGGTTTTGGCTATTTCTAACCCGGTTTTAGCAATTTTTAGCCATATTTGACCATTTCTAACCGAGACTTTACCATTTCTATACCATTTTTGGCCATTCTTAGCCATATTTGACCATTTCTAACTCATCTTTGGGCCATTTCTAAGCTGATTTTGGCCATTTTTAGCCCTTTTTGATCATTTCTAATCCATTTTCGGCAGTTTCTAACCCTATTTTGGCCAATTTTAGCCCTATTTGACCATTTCTAACCCGGTTTTGGCCTCTTCTAACTGGTTTTGGCCATTCTTAGCCATATTTGACCATTTCTAACCCGGTTTTGGCCTCTTCTAACCGGTTTTGACCATTTTTAGCCATATTTGACCATTTCTATCTGAGTTTTTGCCATTTCTAACCCGGTATTGGCCATTTCTAGCCATATTTGATCATTTCTAGTCTGTTTTTGCCCGTTCTAACCCCATTTTGGCCATTTTTAGCCATATTTGACCATTTCTAACCAATTTTTGGCCATTTTTAAACGTATTTGACCATTGCTAATCTAGTTTTGGCCGTTTCTAACCCTATTTGACAATATGTAATCCGTTTTTTGCCATTTCTAACCCGGTTTTGGCCATTTTTAGCTATATTTGACATTTTCTAACCTGGTTTTGGCTGTTTCTAAGCCGGTTTTGGCCATTTTTAGTCCTATTTGACCATTTCTAACCCATCTTCGGCCGTTTCTAAGCCATTTTTTGACATTTTTAGCCATATTTGACTATTTTTAACCATATTCTGAACTTACATGATAGGAGACATCTAAGAAGAAACTAATTATCTACAAAATAGTTTGGAGTTTAGGCTGGTACTCAGAGCATGGTGAAGGACCATGAAGGGCCACTGGTTACATGGTAAGTAAATGACTTCCATACTGTAGGAAAAAGTATATGCTTGTACCTAATATATGATACCATAAATGTGTTTAAACAGAGATTGTACAGACAGCTTTAATTCTGATATTTAAAGAATAACCAGCATTATTAAAATGCAAGTTTACTAGTCTT
>NW_009932223.1:124413-135405 GCF_000696875.1 Nestor notabilis
CAGAGCAGCTGCTTTCCCATTCCCAGGAAAGGCTGCTTGAATCGGTGCTCAGGAGTGTCCCATGCTGTGTGGTGCTGCCGAGCGTGGTGCCGAAACCAGCAGTATCACCACGCTCCTCTACTGGTGTGCTGTATTAGCCAGCCAGCTGAACACTGCGAGGGTTTGTCCTCTGGTCCACACTTCTGCTCTCCAGGCAGCTTTCTCTCTAGATCAGTGTATTTTCATGCAAAGTGGTTATTACAGCTGCTTTCTGGCCTGTGCTAAAACACAGACTTTGCTTGGGAGTTGCTTCATGCACAGCTGAAGCATCTTTAGAACTACGTAATTGTTCCCCCCACACTGTTGAACAATTACCCAAATACCACAGCATGAAAGGCCAGCTGATACAGTTTTCCACAGTACCAGTACTTCAAATTTCTCTGAGAGCTCTAAAAGCCAGGAGTCGCCAGGAACCCTTAGTTTATTTCTCAGTTAGAACCAGTACTTAGCACTAAGCTGAATATAGTCGATAATGAAGAGCGCCACCTATCGAACATTTAATGCTATTCCTACAGGATCTCTTTGCCTTATGCACTGATCGGGACCTGTCTCAGCTTTGGAAGTTACCTAAATATGTGCTTAAGACTTTCTCAAAGTTAAGCACGTTCTTAAGGATCCTTTAATGCGTAAGAGCATTTATCCTAAAGACTGAAAATCAAGATTCAGAAAGATTGGTTGCCCAAGGAAGTTGTGAATGCTCCATCCCTGAAGGTGTTCAAGGCCAGGCTGGACAGAGCCTTGGGTGACATAGTTTAGTGTGTGGTGTCCCTGCTCATGGCAGGGGGGGGGGAGTTAGATGACCTTAAGGTCCTTTCCAACCCTAACTACTCTATGATTCTATGATTCTATGAGTTCATATCCCTGAGTTGCACTGCTCCTGTCTAAAATTTCTTACTATGTGGAAGTGGCTTATCAATAATTCAATTGTTCCATTAGTTTTCTGTTAAGATGTTAACAGAGTTAACTGAGTTAATGCATGCATAAGTTACCAGTCTATAAGCTAAACAGTTTAAAATGCGATATTCAGATTTACCATGATAATAGCTTATAAAATGACCTGTCTATAATTGCTTACAAAATATGCTGACTGCATTGGCTCTAGAGTATCTGGAACACTGAGGTGCTGTAAAGCAGTGCAGAGGAGAAAATACTACCCCAGGGTCCATACACAAGCAAGATGGGGAGGACTGTTGAAGTCGTGTGACAGATGCCACTGGAAGGGCATCTTTTCAGAAAGGAATCAGAATTACATAGTTGATCTACAGATCCTGCTTAGTCTGGGGGAAGCACTAGCCAGGAATACCAAAAATAAACACAAGTTCTGAATGCAGTGTATATCTCTTGTGCAGTATTTTTGTGCCTAATAGGACCATGTCTATAGAGGACATATGAAATGAATGAAACATATGAATTGTACTTACGTCTTACATTAAGCTGATTAAACTTAGTGAGAGCTGCTGGATGTCATTAGTTCCAAAACTTGAGATACGGATTTCAGCATATGTACATTCTTTTAAGAAAGAATGGTCCTGAAGTTTAAATGCAACTTTGACTCTGAAAGATGTTCAACGGACCTAGACTTGTTCTGTTTAACACTCTACAACATATTTCTTTATTCTATTTTCATATTTCAAATTGTGATCCTAGTTAACAAAACCAAGACAAAGTGTTTCAGAATCTGAAAGAGTTAAATTTAAATTTATCTTAAAATGCAGGCTAACAAGGTAAAGGCATAAAAGACATTTCTCTGTAGTAGTAGAAACAAACATTTTGTTTATCCTCAATTTTTTTGCAGTTCAGTTCTAACGAAATCTCCTCCAGCCTTATCTTTTTTGTTTTATTTTTTGTTGGATTTACAAATTAAACTTTTATCTAGCTTGTGAGTCAACAAGCCAGGTGCATAATTTTTGGTCTGACAATACTAATTAGAAGCCACTGTCAAACTCATGCAAAATGAACCTGCTTTCCCTGCTTTCTGGTCATTTAAATACTTCCTGTCAATTCAACTGGGGAAGCAATATATGAGACAAATGCCATAGTATAAACACTTACTGGGGCTCACAATGATGTCAGCTGTTAACGTGTTTTGCAGTGAGAAAGAAACGTTGCTGTACAAGTTTACAGTCAAACTATCTGTGGTTCAGATGTGTGCCTCTTTCAGTCACAAACACAAAGTGAAGTTTGCTCTCTTCTTCAGTTTGTCTGGGCTAGTTAGGTTTCCAATTAAGCAAAATGAAAACAAATGTTTTTTATGGACAATTCATATTTCATAGTTTAAAAAAAACATCATTGCATTGATCAAGGTAAAAAAGTAAGGAAGTGAGTTTGGATGTGCCTGTCTCATACACTTTCTTTTGTAACTTATTCTAAGTTACATTATAGATAGTTTTCTGAATATGTGTAATACATCAGAAGCCTCATAAAATGTACTAATGATGAATAAGGATACATAGTTTTGCTTAGCAGTTGGAATAAGGTTTGAATTTTTAAGTTGGATGAAGGATTTGTCCTTGTAACTGTTATTTGGTGTTTATTAAACAGATAAACTAAAGAGATGCAGAAGGCAACCTCAAGTCACACAGTGTCTGCATCAAGGATATTGTAAAAAACTAATGATATACAACCAGAACCAAACAGGATGAGTCCTGCAACAAAGAAAATGATCACAACCTGTGTAACAGATGATTTGACCAGCATTTGATCTCTTCTTTCAAAACTGTCTGCGGATGGAACTCTGTGGGTTTAGGTAAACACGGCACTGTAAACATTTTCTGTTAAACCTACTAATTTCTTGAATTGCTTTAGATTTCACTCAAAAGGAAATATAAAAAAGTAGCCAGCTATCAGCATAGTCTGACCGAGAAAGAACACTGGAATCTCTACAAAGAGTTATTTTTAGATGTCTTCTATAATTCTATAGTTATTCCCACAGTTACTGTTTGAAGCTAAAGAGAATCTCATTTTCTGACCATATGAATTTGAATGTGTTTTTTTATTTATTTCTAATTCAGGTGTGTTTTTTTCTACACTTAATCAAATAACATTTTCTACAGGTGAAAAGAGTGGTTTGGGGTTTTTTTACCCATATGATTAAGACCCAGTTTTTTCCCCCTGTATTTTTTGTTTTAAACACCAAGGTAACAAAAGCCAAACCAAAGCAAGCAACCAACCGAAAAACACCCAAAGAAAAATAAAGGAAAAAAAACAGAAAAACCCCAACTGTAATTAAATTATGAAGTGTGAAGTTAACTTCATTCTGATTTCTTCCATATGTGTATGTATTTTGTCTAGTGTACAGACAAATGTTCCACTGCTTTACTATTCCTAGTTAAAAACCTTTTCTAGATAGTTATTATTAGTAGTGATTGGCCATAACTGTTAATGACAACCAACAATTTCTGTTTTACAGCGACTGCTCTTCCTAAGTGCTTTTTCTATGGTTATATAATTCAGCTTGTGCAAAATAAACTTTTCTTCATTTGGAGAACAACAGGTCAAGCTGACACTTAAAATTATGCTTTCCTAAGTTTTCCTTGGATTCTCTTTTCCATTTTTTGGATTCCTTGATAGGAATTATTTCAAATGCAATTAGATCGTCATCATGAACCATTACATTCTTCTCTGTCACTAGCACCATGCTCCTATGTGTCAATGAATATTCAGATTTTTGGGGCTGTACTTTAAGCAATATTTATACCTTTCTAGTTGGCCACATGAGATCATTTACTAAGACTCATTTACCTCAAAATGCTTTTTTCAGTAATCTAATATCTGGCATTTGGAAAAAGTGCTCCACTCACCTTACTGACACCTTGCCATTATACTTGGAACACTGTTGCTATATGTGTTCCATTAAGAATCTGTTTCTAGTGTTGTAAGCCACCAGCAAATTTTTCTCTTTCTGAAGAAACTTGCATTCAAATAACTTTATTTGATCTCTTTATCTCATATAAAGTCAATACATTTATGAACCTTTTTCTGTTACATATTTAATGTTATTTATCCATTTAAAACCTCTCTTGCCCTACAGATGCAGCCAGAGTTTTGAAAAAGTACTGCTGGCTTTGGACAAACAGTTTCCTATTTTTGTGACAGTCACATTATACTAACACTAAATATAGCAGCCCACTAGGCAGGATCTTCAATTTAGCTAAAAATTGCTGAAAAATTTCAGCATTTTGACTTGGATATTAGGTATCTTTTATTTGTGTCAGGTAGAACTGATATATAAGGAATGTATTTAATTTAAACTAAACTAATCATAGAATTAGATTGCCATTCATTCCAGACGTACAAAACAGACACAGATAAATATATGAGACCTGTAATGGAGTAAGAGAGAAAGGAGCCCTGACTCATCTACTGAAAAATGACAGTTTCCCAGACACATCAAAAAAATAGTATCCTTCAGAAGGTCTCTCCAAGGATGCCGAAGCTGTAATATGCTTTGTGTCTTGGGCGCCTGTGCTACATCCCCCATTCCTTGTGACTTTGCAGTGCTTTTGGAGCCTGCAGTAGCACAGTATTCCATTAAGAACTGCAGCTTATGATGAATGCTAAGAAGTTTTTCATCTTCAGAAAAGCATTTGAAGGAGCACCTATATCTGAACTTTAAGAGAATGGACTCATTCAAGATTCATATATTCCTAGGTTTTAATCTAGTTTAGACTGTTGACCTTTATTTATTCAATTGCTAGGATTTCTCATCTTGGAGCAGGCTGAGCTACAAAAACTGCTCTTGACCCTAACTTAGAAAAAAGTCATGCACACTTCTTTGAATGCAACCTACTTTCCGAAGAAGTCAGAAAGTCTAAGCAAGTTATTCCACCAGGGAACCCTGCTGGAGATACATATGTCATACCCATCTTTTTCTACTAATGTTAGTTTAAGAGAAAACTTAAGGGTAGCTCCTATGTGGAAGATGCTGGAGTCCACCCCCTCCTGAACTTCATAATACTTCATTGTATCTTAGTCTTAGTTCAGACTGACTTTGGGGTTTTTCACTAAAGCATGGACAGCACAAATGCCAGCACCAAGCCTGGTAATCACCATGCATCAGAACAGGAAACAGTCTCCACCTGCACTTTAGGCCTCCAGGATTACGCCAAAACTAAAATTACTAGGCTGGATATTGCTCAAGGCATCCCAAACATCATGCAGAAATCTTGATAATGTGACTACATCATTTAAGTTCAGGGTACTCTGTTTACACCAGTCCATGAAGTTTCCTGATTTACGTATGCTGTTATTAAGACAGAATTAGAATGGGTATGTTGACTCAGTGACAACATTAATTATAGTGAAAAATGCTGTCTATAGGCTTGCTAAAACCATGGTGCATACTGTGCATGCAGTGTCACTGAGCTAGTTCAGTGAACTTTGCAGCTGCTACTTAAGAAAGAAGTTTTATAGTAACAGTGATATTGTCAATCACCTCATTTGTTTCATCAATATATGCTGAGGTAGTGGCTCCCCAAAGTAAAACCATTAAAACTCAAACCATATGCCATCTTTTACAACTAACTCACATAGTAGGTATAGTTTGATAAAAGATAGCAGGTAGACAAGTAAACGGCCAAGAATATAGCGTTCAGGTAATTTTCATATCCTGTTCTTCCCATCAAAAGGTATTTCAACTATATATGCTTGTTTATAGAAGCAGTTGGTTTTGCAAAGAGATAATCACACCAAGGCAGTAAATTTTTAACAGGTAGAAATTTAGATGGCATCAAATTCAAAGCCCTTTATCTTAGCAGAGAAAGCTTATTTTAGTGCAATACTATCCTTTGGTCAGAAACTATGTCAGTATTTCTCACCTAAGATTCTCTTTTCTCCACTACCAGTCTACATGTCTGTTGATGCTTGAATGGATGTGAACCAAAAATACTTTCATTGAAGCTTAGAAAGTTCAAAAGTAAAAGACTAACATGGGGAATCAGGTCCTTCACCTAGGATACTGCCTATTGCTGTCTCATTGTCAAATTCCTTTTTCTCTTTACTGTGATTCCTAATAAACAACTTAGTCTTCTCCTCTTTGACTCATACAGTTCCTTCTCAGTAAAACCTCCTAAAATCCTACTTTCTAAATGTGAAGAGGTCCCAGATAATATCTCATTCCAGGAAATAAGGCCATCCACTGTCACATTTGTTTCCTATTTATCTTTAAGGCCATCAGTAATTAAAAAATTACTTTCTGTTTTTAAAATGATTACCCTATGATCCTATGCCTATATACACAACCACAATACTAATGTGGTTCACTCCTTTCATTTTGAGAGTAGGCTTTTATACCCTTAATCTGCTAAGTCTCTGTATCCTTTTTCCTCACCTCATCAGAAAGTGGTCAGTACTACCTTACATAAAAAATGTAAAAGACAAAGGTCATGTTCCAGCCAGCTGTTCTGGGTTCAGTTACAGCAGTCATTTTTTTCTTCTTCTTAGTTGTTGGTGCAGTGCTGTGTTTTTTGACTTTCAGTCTGGGAACAACACTGATAACACCAATGTGTTTAGTTTGTGCTGAGTAATGTTTACTCTGCCCAACGACTTTCTCAGTCTCATGCTCTGCCAGGGTGGAGGGGAAGCCGGGAGGAAGCAGAGACAAGACGCCGGACCCAAACTGGCCAAAGGGGTATTCCATACCACAGCACGTCATGCCCAGTATATAAACTGGGGGGAGTTACCCGGAAGGTCCAGATCGCTACTCGGGTCGGGCTGGGTATCGGTTGATGGATGGTGAGCAGTTGTGTCCTCTCCCCTTGCTGTTTCCCTTATCATTATTATTACTCTTGGTAGCAGTAGTGGTTTGTATTATACCTTAGCTACTGGACTGTTCTTATCTCAACCCATGGGAGTTACATTCTTTTGATTCTCTTCCCCATCCCTCCAGGAGCAGGGGGAGGAAGAAGTGAGGGGAGTGAGCGAGCGGCTGTGTGGTTCCGGCTGGGCTTAAACCACGACACCAACATGTAACTTGTACAACAGGACCAGAATTAAAACCTCAGAATCAAACAGCAACACAAAAATCATCTTTGGTGGCCTGGTGTACCTGATGTGCCCCCTAAGAACACTGCCACATTGCTCAACAGATCTATTTTTCCATCTATCTTTGTAAACTCATGGCATATCATTTTAACTGTCTCTGGGCTATACGAAGAAACTAAATGAGAAAAACAAGCTTGTTGCACTGTGATAAGTCCTGAGAAGCACAACATTTCTGACTCCCTGCAGCAACTCCTCTATAATCTGAACAAGCTTGCCTGATTTGCAGCCTCCTTGAGCTCACGCTAAGGCCATCTGTCCTAATAGTCTAACCAAGCCTCCTTAACAAGTCACCTGTTTTGTTCAAGGCTCTTTGCAGCAAAGAGTTTATTGGATCCTTTGAATTTTTCATTATTCATCTGGCACTGCTTCTGTTTTTTTTTGGAAAGGGGGTCTATTAGCCATGAGGTGACTTTTCTACAGAGGAGACACCCATGTTGGTAATTTGTATATTTCCTTGGCTCAGTCTTTATTTATGTTAGACTTTACTGGTTTTAATCTTAACTATGGGTTTTATTTTGTTTGGGTTTTTTTCAATAACCGAAATTAATCCAGAGAAAATTTCTTGAATTTATGTCAGAATTTTTATAATGTAAGTGTATATAGATTTTACCTGTCAGCCTTACGAATCTATAATTCCCCATGGGAATGCTTCCAAACTAAACTTTTCTCTTAAAATTCAAGGGAAATTGTTTTCCTGATTGTGATAGTGTAAATAGAATCATGGTATTGCATATTTTTGATATGCATTCAAGTCCACATGGTTAGACGTATCTGATTTGATGTATTTCGTAGTCACTGTAAGTAACTTTGAAAAAGTAAAATTAAATATAAGAACTTAATGGCACAGAAAGAACTTGGTCAGCAGTAATCTGTCAGTAGCGTAAGGGGCGTTACTGTTCTTCACATAGTGTGGAAACTGTCCACTGTTCTGAAATTGCTGGACTTGTGTGTCTGTAACTACTACAGTTATATTTTGTGCCGTTAAAGACCATCCTGCAAACTAGAGGCAAAGACTGAAGACCTATTTTAAATCTGTAAGAAATGGTCTGGAGAACAACCAAGAAAGACTGTACCAAAAGCTTCCTCTGCTTAGATACCTTGTCAGAACAGTCTATACTTCTACAAATGGCTCAGAATTGCTGGAATTATTTGGACACAAAGCATGATGAATCATCTCTAGGAGGAGACCACAGGTATAACATGTAATGCAGACAAAGTATCTTTCTGGAATCAGCTAAGCACTGGTAATTGACAGAATATAAAATATTACTCAAATGACTCTACCAGAGTAATAATTTCCTTTTATGTATTGGTAGTGTTAACGTAGAGGCAGCAGGTAAGACTTTCCCACAGAGGTCATTTTATATTGAAAAATGCTGTGTGTCTTCAAGAACATAGGTAAAATATCTCATCCAACTTATGTTTGTATGAGTTCCTCTTCCAGCCCCTCAAATTCCCATGGTGTGATAACTACAACACCTTTCATGTGCACAACAGAAAACCAAGTCTGATTTTTCCCTAATTGCTCTTTTACATCGGTCTTAACATACTGCCTAGGTCATGGTGACTTTTTTAGAGAAGAGTGGGTAAACAGTTTTTCAGAGTTAAAATTAAATCTGCTGTCTGGTTGATGTGCCACTCTGTCTGTCCAAACAGGGTCACTGTGGCTAGAGACTGCACTCTGTGCAAAATATGATGTCCAGAAACATCACAAAAAGCTTTCAGAAGGACCACAGCAATATGCTTCTGCCATTACAACTCATCCACAGTTCTTGCATAGAGGCTGAGCAAAGATAATGTTCCAGGTGGATCATCTTCATACAAAGGAAAGTGGTAAAAATTGGTAAAAAATGTCTGGACAAACTAGTCTAGCTGGGTAGATTGTTTGCAGGTGGGCTGGTCTCCACTATGGCAATTCACTGATGCCAGTTTATTCAGATATTTTGCCTAACAGAAAACAAGGCTTTGCAGTCTCTGTGGACCAGACTCCTGTGCTGGAGGGAGGAGCGCCTGGGACACCGCTTAGAGAAACTAATACTCCTGGAAGGGGAGTATTTTGACCATAGCTGCCTTTAGCAAATGTTTGAATTTGGGCTTGAACCTTATTTCCTAATTTTCAGAGGTTTTGATGCAAGTGTAGTCATCATTTAGGAAAGGTATAAATTACTATTTAAGCTAAAGTCACAACACTTTTGGGACAGGAAATACGTGCAAAATCTTTACTCGTAATGCCACAGAGAAGATAGATACGCTGTAAGATTCCATTCAGAAACTGCAGGACAAGTACAAATGAAATATAAAACTTCTCAATCTGAATATATTCTAATTAGGTAATTGTTAGTTATTCTGATTTACTTCTCAGAGTGACAATAAAACTAACACCTAAGTTCAAATACAGTGTTTTAAACTTTCCTAGGTTCTTTACTAGCATTTCAAGGTATTCTCTTGGTTTTACTGGTGCATTCATGTTCAACTAATCTAGCCCCTGAATACAAAACTTGAGATAAGCTCTGCTGAAGAGACAGAAGAATAAGGGAGGAACATCCCTCCCTTCCCTTCTTACAAGCACAAAAGGAGAATCATTCAAAGGAATGTTTCCAAAGATAAGCATCACCTCCACTATTCCCCAGCACAATATGCAGAAAAGTCCTGATATGCAGCAGGAACAAAAGGCATGTGCAGGTAGCTGGAGACGTGCACAATGGCAGTCCCCTTTGTCCTGCTCAGGAGGTCAGCTGCCTGCGGGAACTGAATTTTTTTCCTGGCTAAGGGGATGTAAACTACTAGCCACAGGTCAGGCAGATTTCACTGGGTTAATGAACTTTGCCACTCACACATAAGAAACCACTAAGAACAGGGCTATCTTCCTAAATTTTAGGTTACTCTCTGGTACATAAGGTATTCATCTTTTATTTTAAATTAGAAACAGCAAGCATTTAAAGGAATGCATTGATCTATTTGATGGAAGAGCATTTGTAAAATTATACAGTAAGCATCTAACCACTAAAAAATCTGACTCTGTCTCTTAAATGATTGAAGCCTGGTTGCTTTCGCTAGCTCTTTAGAGGTTGTTGGCTATAATGTGGTTTCTGATACAGCAGGCAGTGCCCAGTAATTGTAGAGTGAACTCATGTTCCACTCTGAACCTACATCAACCAGTCAATTTACTGCAAAAGCCATAGTAAGGTGGGTCATACTCATCCACAGGCTGCTCCTCCACAGTTGCCCCTCCTGTCCATTACCATGTCTCTGCTTGCCTATTAACACCCCAATAGATAGAGGCTGCTGTTCCTACTCTTTCTGATATTGTCTGAAAACAAACAAAATTATAACATGTGCTCCCCAGCCATGTATCAGCACAGCAAATCAACACTAAGAAGCACAGAGCTCTGCATGGAACCTTGTTTAGGTAACACCACGTATAAGTTGGCTACTTTGTTTTGCATAAAATGTAATAACTCACTGAAACCTGGATTTTGTCCTACTTTATAATGGAGGAAATCAGCCCATAGAACTGAGAGTACTGGAGCAAAAATATGGATCACTGCCTACAGTTCATCTCTGACAGCTGACTGAAGCACCTATCATTTGCTGTATGAGAGTGAACTTTCCTTCAGGCAACTGTCTGTTGGTGCAAGAAATTGATGCACAAAGGATCGCTGTGTATGGCAGAAAGAAACAGGAGGAAATGGAGAATGTTTAGCAGAGAAGCACCTTTTGTTTATGTTATTTCAAGAGTAGCATCCTTTCCCAAGTACCTTCAAGACTTTTCCTTTAGGATTCATTCCTTGTTTCAGTCCTTGAAAACTGTATTTCTTTTAAAGAAATTCTTTTGTACTATTAGATTATATGAAAGAATTATTGAAATAAACACTCCTTTCGCATTATTCTTTCCTCTTTTTCACTCTTTCC
>NW_009932223.1:135436-136584 GCF_000696875.1 Nestor notabilis
GTCCTTTTTTTTTTTAACTCATGAAAAGGGATAGCACATGTTTAATGAAAGCACCATACATCTTTTTTAGTTAGCCTGAATGGCTTTCTTCGCAAGTATAAATTTGCATTCTCTGTAATTCTTCGTGATATTTGATTCTCTGCATACCTGCAGGCTGCACAGCTAAAGGTCAGTTTAAGATTTGCTCAATTTAAAGTAGACACTCATGGAAAACTAAGAACTGTATAAAGGTTAGGGCCATGCAATATCAGAAAAAAATGCTACAGATACCTTTGGAAGCAGTAGCCCATTTTAGCCATTCCTATGTTGTGTGTGTACCTCTGTGTCTTTATGTGAAGGTTTGCAGATGTTCTCTTCCCGTGAGAGACACACAAACAGTCTTGAGGCAGAATCTTCTGCTGAGTTACTATTGTATCCCAGGTAACTGATAACTTCTCTTAAATCCTGCGTACTGTGGCCACATAAAATACTGGGACATCATGAAAGAAATATTTGCATTTTTGTGTGCTACCATGTAAAAAGTTTAAAAGAACGCACTTCTTTTTCTTCATTCTACTACCCTCTTACTGGAGGTAGTATTAACTCTTTGGATACTTGATATAATGCTGGTGCTGAAAAGAACATGTTTTCAAAACCACATCAATTTTGATGATATTTCATTTGAACTAGCTAATAAGGAAAAATTCCTACCTGAAAAGTGAATGGTATCTGAAATGTAGATGCCAGAAGTCCTTCCCATGTCCAAGTTCAGGGTGCATGCTTTGGGCTGCATTTCAGCTCCAACCAAGGCAAGGTTGGTTGTGAGCTCCACATTTTATTGTGGTTACCAAGACCAGCAAAGTTGTCAGGAAAATGTCTACAGCCCTTCAGCACAAGGAGGAAGGCAATGTTGCATACTTCAGGTGTATTTTGTAATTCCAAAGTTGTTCTATTATTATTACTACTGTGGGCCATTCTAGCCATGTGAGTGTTTGAAGCACTGCATTACTTCTTTTGATTGGTACGGCTCTATACATGGAGCAGGCATAGATCAGGCATGGAGCATTTTCTTTCTCTCTTTTTAACTCTAATGGGATTCTCTCAGTGATGGACAAATGCAGAATTGCCGAGGTGAGTTTCTCCCGAGAGGACGCCCTGAACAGCGGAGC
>NW_009932224.1:0-22661 GCF_000696875.1 Nestor notabilis
TATATATATATGAACTTTACTGAAGTTCCTATGGCTTTCTAACTTACATGTGAATTACAGTAACACTTTAAATTACGTCTTCTGTCCTGGAGCAGTGCTGCACCCTGTGGGTGGGTAACCCAAGTTATCCTCAGATACTCTGAATACTCCTCAACATCAGCCCATAAAACAAATAATTGATGCTAAGTGCATTTTTTTTCCAATGAATTAGCCTATAAAAAGGTCATTTTATTAAGGATAATTGTGGGTGGTAAGAGGCTTTTTAGCTGGTGTCAATAAGAGTAGGTATTTTTCCTTTATTAAAGCAGAAAACAAAATAATGGCCAGTCAAAGAGGCTTTATTCACTCCAGAATGAAATCTGTTTTAAAGTATATTACACCATAACGGAGAGCTGTGGAAATTTACTGTATGTCACCATGAAATAAGTGTTAAAATCCTTTGTTTAAAAATACCAAATGCTTAAAAGTGAAATAAATTTTTCCAGCATTTTCTTCCCAGTGTTTTGGCTGCAGTGACTTGACCAAAACTATTTAAAATTCACCAAGCCAAAGCTGGGTTAATGGCAAACAAGTGATGATTTTATTATTTTTATTAGTAATATTAATTTATTTATTTATTTGTGATGGGTTCACCCTTTTGCTTCTGCAAAGGTGGATTTAGTTCCATGGGTGAATGTGGCTGGGGAGAAACAGGACCCTTATCCCACACTGGAGGAGAGGACGCCTGGGGCTTCAATGCCAGGTATCACCTCTGGTTCTTGATGCTGGAAGGCACTGGGCTTCTTCTGGACCTCGTGGAGATGTGATGCTCACCAGGAGCAGGGTGTCCCCATCGACACCTCAGGAAGCACAAAGGTTCTTCAACATCCCTCTGAGAGGGAGAAGCCCTGAAGAAAGCTGTAGTGGGTGTGAGGAAAGCCTAACCCAAGCCACAGCATTCTGTGGTTATGCTGGCGTTCATTCCATCTTCCTCTGCAGGCTCCAAGTGCTTGCAGTAACTCAGGGCTAGGTGCAGAGTGTATTTGCTTGATTGTTCATGTTATATAATTTATTCCAGAAGTGCCTTTTCCAGCCTCTTGTTAACTCAGCTACTTAATTGGTGGGTCATAAAGATCTCACAGATGCCCTCATCTGACCTGCACTGTACAGGCATCCAAGAGCTGGCAGTAATGGGCTTCCACCTGCAATTCCCTTTAATGTGAGTGAGATACCATCTGGGTATGTAGCGTTACACAGTCTCTTGATTAATCAAATTCTCCCTTACCTCTTTCCTTTTTTTATCCAAAGCTAAACAGTTTGGGCTCTTTATTTGCTTCTCAGAGGTCAAAGGTATGTGAATAGCAAGGCGTCCTGCTATGGTGTTTCTCCTGAAACTGCTGATGCTGCTCCCCTTCACTGCAATTACAGTCCTCCCCCCATGTTCTCGTTATTATTAACTTTGGGGCTGTTAATATCTCGGGTGTAAGCAGAGGTTGGCAAGTGCAAGAGGGGACTTTCTCAGATGCTGACATGGCCTGGCACGAGCTCCTTCGGTCCCTGCAGCCCTATTCAGTGGGGCTGCCACATGATAGAGGTTATCATGGGAAGACCTTCATGATGAACATGAAGGACCCTTCAACAAAAGAACATAAAATACTATAAAACTCATTTGTGGATGTGTTTCTGGGTTTCCTCATGCCTGCAGGTCCTCCAGTCACTGGGGGGGTATCAGTGCTGAGCATGATTGGTGGGTTTTCCACTGCAGTTATGGTCTTGGGGTGGACAAAGATGGATCTTGTTGGTCTTTGATGTCTGCAGGTGGTCATGGGTCCTACAGTCGTCATCCAACCCTGTAAGAACAGCTTTTCCTTTGGCACCAGGAGGAAAACTTAGAAAAATAAGTATTTCTGGCACTATCCCTGGCCAGGCTGTGTTTGTGGAGAAAAAGCTTCTCTTGGTGCCTTCTTGGCCTGCTTTTTGTGAGCTGCTGGATATTTACTCAGTGCAATCACCCTAGAGGCGTTCTAAAAACTAAAGCCAAATTTCTGATGTTCATCGAAAACCCTCTAGATCTGTGATGCCTTCCCTGCAGTAGCACCTTGAAGCTCCAAGGCCTCTTTCCTCCTCCCCAAGCTAGAAGGGAAAGCCAAGCCTTTAATATAAGTCCTAATAAGACTTGTTGTGTTTTGCAAGAGAGGGAAATGAAGCACGGTGGAGTGAGCATTACATCCCAATCACACGTGCAGCATGTGGCGCACTTGGGTCCATGATGGATGAAGCACTTGGACACACAAAGCAGCTCCAGGATATTTTGGGATGAGCTTGAAGTTCTTGTCCCCCCTATACCAGCAGCAATGCTGGGGCTCAGCGGGACATCGAGGACCTGGGGTTTGGAGAAGGGACTGATGTCAAGCATGCTGACATCAGGGCATGTTAGGACATAGGGTTGGTGGATGCCAAGGCGGAACATGAGCTGTCTTGATCTGGGCCAGTCGTCTAGACTGTCACTGCTGCTGCTGGGGGTAAATAGACACTCCCTAGGCTCTCTTCATCTCATGTTCATCTCAAAATAGGTCAGCTATCGTGTCCTGGAAGTACCTGTCTCTCTGTTTGCTTTGTGTTAATGAAAACCTCCCTGTCCTCCTCCTGCCTGCTGATGCTCAGCCGCGTTGAGCTACTTCATTTACTTCCTATTAATCAAACCCAGATGTCCCTTGGGTGATAAATGTGGCTGCGCAAATACTTGAAGCATCTTTACTCCCTGGAGTTTGGCAGGCTGCTCTTCCCATCCCCATTGCTTGTTATGATTTAGGGGGGGAATAACCGGAGAGGGAGTAGGGTCACCTGGAAAGGACTTTTGGGGAGATATGTGGCTGTGTCGCTGCTGCAGAACATCCAGTGAAGCAGAAAGCAGATGTGGGACTGATTGTGACAAAAAATGCACTTCATGCCTCCAAAAGGAGCTGTTTCATACCTCCAAAAGGACCTGTTTATGCCTCCAAAAGGAGCTGGTGGCTGCCAGTAACTCCTGAAAATTCCTGTCTGGGGAGGTGCTTTGCTTGGTATTTGCAGGGCTGGTTCCATAAGGGAGGCATTATCCTGGTGAATTGGTTCAGGCTGTGTCACAAGCCGCTGGAAGGAGATAAAAGCTGGGGAGGGGTTCAAAAGAGGGTAAAGCTTGGGGGCTCGGTCCATGGTGCCTCAGCAAAGCAAAGCCTGGGGAGGGTCTGATCCCCACATATCCAGGGCTGGGCATTGCCTACTGCTGGGGCTTTGGCCACAAGGAGCTGGAGCCCATCCCTGCTGTGTGGTGGCATTCCTTGGCTTGGTGGGACCTGTGGTGCCTGAGCTGGGTCTTCTCCCTTCCCAGGGCAGCTATTGGGAGCCCAATGCAAAACCTGGGTCTGCATGGGTATCTCATTTGCTCTCCTAATTGCTATGAGAGATCCTTGCAGCCTGAAAAACAGATTCAGGATCTGCAAGGGCATCTTCCCAAGCTGTGAGAGCTCTTTTAGGTGATGCCTTCTGCCCACAGCAGCCTCAGAGAACTGAGTTTAATTCCAGTGGTACCTCTGATTGTGATGAGAACCATTTCTCCATGATGCAGTCAATTTGCTGGATGGAGACTGGCTATTTGGACCACACTCAGTCCGTGGGACCAGGAGCAGGAGCTAAGGAGGACACTGCCCAGCCACAGGTGAAGGGAAAGCTTTGTTGACTAACTCAATCCCAAGTCAAAAACCTGTCCTTAAATGTGCCAGGGTCAGACACCTTGGGTGTGCATTGTGCTCTGTCTTTCTTTCCCAAGCAGAAGCTGCAGCAAGTAGGACATGGGCAATGGTGCTCATGGCTTTTTCCCTGTCTTTCCAAGTGGCTGCAGTTCTTACTGCATATTTAAATATACAGTTCTTACTGTATATTTAAACCTGGAGGAAGCCAGAAGCAGGGACAGAAGTGCTAGAAGACTAAGCTCTCATGTCACTGATGTCCCCCTTCCTTGGCCAGCTCGTTGTCACGGTGGACTTGCTTGCACAGTGTAGAACACCAACCCCACAGGGTTCCCTGTCCCCTTGTGCTTTCCCAGGGCTTCATTTGGTTCCCTGCCTCTTATTCTTATTAGACCAGCAGTGTTCTGCAGAAGGGATTTATTTTCCTTCTGCATCTACAGAATTGCCAGTCTCCCAAATTCTTCTTCTTTTCCACTAGGGTATTTACAAGATCTCACTGGTGGTGGTGCTGTGAATGCTGCCTGTATGGGAACTGAAATGGTCCATGATTGATGGTCCCAGGGTGGACATGGTGCAAAAGCTGATCTGCTGCTTGTTTTATAACTTGAACATTTGAATGCGGTGGAGGAGCGGGGGTCCAGGATCCGGAGTTTTGGAAATCTTCCTTGTTTGTAGGTGTTGCTGAGTGGGGATTTTTAGGGATTTTTTTAGCACTGAAGGTAATTAAAGATTCAGAAAATCTCTGAATATACTTATCTGTGCACGGGGTTTTTCAGATGAGTTTAACTAGCTCAGAGGCGGGCATGGTAACTTGTTTATTTTCTCTTTCTTCTGCAAAATGGCACAAGTTTACTGGATTAATTTCCTTTCCAGTTCCAGTAGAGCAGCTCAGGTTAGGTGGAATGCACAGAGATCCCATAGAAGCAAGCCAGATTTAGGGCATAGGGAATTGTCTCTCCCTTTAAATCTGCATGTTGCTTTGCCCATGTAACCCAAGCCCAAGCATCATTGGATCCAGTGCGGGGAAGGATAGGTCCCCTTGGTCAGAGCAGCAGGAACCCAGGGATGACTTGCTTTTCTCCATTGCTGACTGGTGCAGAAGGTGGCTGATGCTTGAAAAGCATCTTGCTTCCTCATTTCTATTTTATCTTTCTAAGACCTGGAATGTGGGAGGCACCTGAGGCTCTCCTACCTCTGCCTTGTTGCACAGAAGAGCTTCATTTCCACGAAAGAGAGAAACCTGTAGCAACAGAACAAGGGGTGATAGATTTAAACTAAAAGAGGGGAGATTCAGTCTAGATAGAAGGAGGACATTTTTTAACATGAAGGTTCTGAGGTGCTGGCACAGGGTGCCCGGAGAAGCTGTGGCTGCCCCATCCCTGGCAGTGTTCAAGGCCAGGGTGGACACAGGGGCTTGGAGCAACCTGCTCCAGTGGAAGGTGTCCCTGCTCATGACAGGGGGTTGGACTAAGTGGCCTTTGAGGGTCCCTGCCAACCCCAAGCATTCTGTTATTCCTGGGAAGAGAGGATAGCTGGCTTCTAGCATAAAATCCCATCCATCCATCCATCCATCCATCCATCCCACCCACCCATCCATCCACAGTGGCAGCTTTAGCAATTTTGGCTGGCAGCCGAGATATATCCTCTGAACGCTGCTAAAAGCCTGTGTATGGGTGCAAAAATGCTCTTTGCCAGCAAGCCAGGAGCATGGTTTAATAGGGATTAAGCACCCTCTGGGGCTGCCCTGCTGCTGACCGGAGGATGCTGCAGTGGCCCGCGGGGGGATTGCTTCAGCAGGTTGACATCGCAATTTAGAGTGGGCTGTGTCTTTTAGGATTACAGGGCTTTTCACGGCCCAAGTGCCCATTATATTGCCTGGGTGCCCGGAAAGAAAAGATTTACTGTCTGATAATGGTTTCCCTTTGGTTATTTGGAAAAGGCCGGTACGTGGTGGCCAGCGTGCAAGCAGGTGGTCAAAATGTGCAGTCGCATAGCTTGTGGATCAGCTCGTTATTACAGGACTTTATTTAGGGCACGGGCTGTGCTTTCTGCCTGCAGAGCGCTGCCTGCACTGGGAGTTTTGCACCCTGGTTGCTGCTTCCATGGGATCAGGGTTCATCCCCTGGGATTGCAGAGGAGATGGGCAGAATAAACATGTTGGTTGCCTGAGGATTGCTGCCTGTGTTATGCGTCACAGGGGGCACACGTGTGTGCACAGTGTATGTGTGCAAGCTCTTCTGGTAGGAGAGTATCCTTCTAGCATAATTCAGGTTGTCCAGAGGAGCTGTGGCTGCCCCATCCCTGGCAGTGTTCAAGGCCGGGTTGGACACAGGGGCTTGGAGCAACCTGCTCTGGTGGAAGGTGTCCCTGCCCGGGGCAGGGGGTGGAGCTGGATGAGTGTTAAGCTCCCTCCAACACAAACCAGTCTGGGATTCTATGATAATGCCTGCAGCAATCATGTCCTACCCAGGGTGCTGGAGCGATGCTGTGTGCTCTCAGAGGAGAAGCAATGCAGCCCCAAAGAGGAGATTGTGGAGCATGCGTGAAACCTGCAGTTTTTTGCTGGTTCTTCAGATACTTTTAATTGGTGAAGTTTCCTTTGCAAAGGCGAAAAATAAGAAGTATAAGGTGTAATGTGGGCTCCTGTTCCATTAGGTTTTAGTAGAAGCAGGGGAATGCAAAAATGGATTATGTCTGACTTCAGTCACAGTTTGTATTATCAGCCAATGTAGAAATAGGTTATAAAACTCAGGCTGTTCTTGATTCAGGGGCTGTTGGTTAGGGGCTTTATAAGACCCATTTCAGGTTTTATTTCTAAAAATGCTGATCTATTTGCATGTATTGAATTTGTATAAAAACCAGGGGATGGGGAGCATGCCTTGCTGTTTCTGCAGCCAGAGTGATGCTCCAGCAGACTTCTTGCCCTGACATCCCATGTAGTGGAGCATCCCACCAGGGGATGGGACCAGCATCCATCAGATGGCCCATAAACCCACCTCTGTTCACCTCCTGAAGTTCAGACAGTTGTTTTCTTACTTGTATGCTGTTTTTTCCTTTCTTTTCCTTGGCAACATCCATCACAAGCCAAAGGTAACATATTCCCCCTGCAAGAGGAGGAAGCCCATCTTCCATCTCATGGAAAACCGCTTCAACCTTGTGCACAGATTTGACACACTCAGAGACTTTGTGTTTGTAAAGGATGAAGCTTTGGTTTTGTTTAAAAAGAAAAATACAAATCCAATTTCCAACCACAAAAAGAAAAAGATCCTTACTGCAGTGAAGCAGGCTGCATAATAAATTATTGTCTGGGTGAGAACAATAGATTTCTGGCTTTCTGGTTATTCATCTCCCTCCCTTGCTGTATCACTTTGTCAAGGCAACTGTTTTGGGTCGAATTCCGTGGCCGTTTGCACTTGGTTGTCACCTGGCTCTTCCCTTCTCCCCCCAGATCCATTTATTTCTGTGTTTATTTAATGGCTCTGTTTCTAAGCACTGTGGCATTTGCTTGCCCTGTCTCATGCCAGGCTCATGGATGGCACTGCAATGTGGCAGCTGTTGGGTTCCTGTCCTGTCACTTGGGCTTTTCTGCATCACCAGGTACCAGAAACCAGACCTGACACTGGAGGGATGATGAAATACATTAAGTGCTCAGCCAGCCATGGGTGCATCAGTATCTGTAAAGCACAAGGCTAGCTCCAGCAGCAGTCACTCACTGTGGTTTCCAAAGATGTTTACATTTTAATTAGAAAGGGTGAGATCCAGGATATAATCATTTACATTTCCACGCTTGATGTTTTGGCATCCGTAAAGATAACAGCTTTAGAGCAGCAAATCCAAACCAGACACACGATGCTTCATTTGTGTTCGTGGAGATGCAGCAATACCTGGATGTGGGGAGTCATGGTTCATCTCGATTGCTTTCATTTTCCATAGTAACTGTTCCTGCAGCTGGCTGGGTATGAAAGCTGGCTGCCAGCAATAAACTGCTCATTTCATGCTCTGAGATGCTCTCAGTGCCTTAGAAAGACATGTTGCTAATTACTTGTTGTTAGAAATGGGCTGGATTAAGAGAGAGAAAATATTGCTGCTGAAGGAGCTCATTAAGAGGAGGTGGTGGGAAGCGAGCCGTCTGCAGCCGTGCTGATAGGCAGGAGTTCAAGCCCCAAACACGGATGGTCAAAGGTCCTTCTGCCTGTACTGCTGCCAGAGCGTTAGCTGTTGGACGGTTGTTTGCAGAGTCAAAGCACAGGAAGGGTTTCAACTGACCTGGACTTGCTGATATGAAGCAGATAAGAAGTTGGACAGTTGTACTGCACGAGCTGCTCTGCCCTGGTCTGTGTGGTCAAAGCATCCCTCACCTCCCAGGTCTGGGGCTGAAGGGACCACCTTCCCTGTTCACACTGTGCCCTTCAGCAGCCTGGAAAGCCTGGCTCAGAGAAGACAATGGTCAGGCAGCATGAGGGGGACTGGTTTGGATTGTAAGGGACCTTAAAGCTCATCCAGTTTCACCCCCGTCACTAGAGCAGGTTGCTCCAAGCCTCATCCAGCCTGGCCTTGAACACTGCCAGGGATGGGGCACCCACAGTCACAGAACAGTTTGAGTTGGAAGAGACCTTAAAATTATCTAGTTCCAACCCCCCTTGGATCATCTGGTTCCAGTGACCATGTATTGTTCCTCTCTGCCCAGCCCCAGAGAGGCACCAAGGAGAAGAGGGTGATGACCAACAGGTCTTCACTGTAGGGAACAAAGAGCAATGGGTTGATTTCTGGAAGCTGGACAAGAGATGTAAATATTGATGTTGGCTGCTGGTGGGGCAGGAGATGGTTTCTCCTGGCTGCGGCTGGGTTGGAGCCTCTCCCTAGGTCTTGCTCTGGGACTCTTCAGTTTGGTTTTACCATTATCTCATGAAGGCACAGATAAATACATCTGTGGGCTGTTGTGATGCTTCCTGGTTCATGTCTAGGGTGTCTCAGAGCAGAAGGGACCTGCTAGATTACAGCAGAATTTAAAGTTTATGTATGATAAACTCCCCAGGGAGAGCAAATGCATGAGGAATGTCCTACCACAGAAGACTCTGAAAGGACATGGCTGTGTTGGTACGTGAAGAATCTGCACCGTGGCTGCCTTTTATAGGAATCATCTCTTGTTCCTAGAAAAACCGGAGATGATAAATCCCATATGGCAAGAAAAAGGCTTTCAGTGATCTGTCAGGGTAGGTCTGGAGCCTGTCACAGCCCGTGTCTCCAACGGCCAGCCTGCGGTGGAATTTATGGGGAATAAATCTTTTACAGAGTGAGGCTGCTCTGCATTACTTCATTCCTCACGGAGGAACACAGGATTGGCATGGGCACATTTTTAGCCTTTAGATGGAGAATAAGTAAGGGACATTGGTTTTCCAACTGGGATGCCTTAAGTGAGTTATTTAAACCCCCATCTAAATAGCTGAGGCCGTGTGGTTGGAAAGATGGTGTGGGTGCTTGCCATTTTCTGGGGTTTGGTGGTCCTTGAACCTTTTGATAATTGAATTTTGAAAGGGGTACCTAAGTCTGGAGAAGCCTGCTGCTGAGCACTGCATTGAGTAGTTCCGCCTGACTGTATTTTAGAGATCATTTCCAATTACCTTACCTAGGTGTTAGCACTATTAACTCCTGGGGGTGTAGTTATCGGATAAATCCGCTTCCAAGTTTCATTGGATAGTGTGGTGATCCTGATTCTCTTGTCTTTGAATGCCACAACCTTCAAAGTAACTTGTCATGTCTAAGAAAGCATTTTAGGCTTTCAGCGTCCATCCAATAGAAGTGAAAAAAATGGCAAAAGCAACCTCTTTATTTTATTTCCTTTACTGGTGCCCAACCAGGTTGGACCTTGGGTAGGAGTGAGAAGGTGTGCGGTTGTTGGCTTAATGGTAGGTTAAGGTCTTGGTTTGCCTTGCTGAATTGGAGCAAGAACTGTTTTAGGAAGATCTCTTCACGGGTAGCAGTCTTGCTGACAAGGTTGCCATGTCAGCATGGTTGAGCTTCCACACTTCAGGGAATGGTGTTTGTATGGGGCTGGAGTCCCTGCCCCATTGGGCTGCTGGGGCACAGGTAGAAATGCTTCACAGGGAAGAGCTGCCATGAGATGCTCTTTGGCACTGCTGCAGTCCAGTTTTTGGAGCAGCTTTGTCTTAGTGTGCCGGAGAGAGGATGACTGGAGCATCTTCCCTTGGGGGAGGACCTGCATATGGGGTTCTCTCACCCCGTGGTGAGCTGATAGACATGCATTGCTGCCCCTGCATGTTTGTCATCTTCTCATCATGGACTCATCTTTTCTTATATCATTTTGATTGCAAGTTCGCCTCTGCTCTTGCCTCCCACCCATCTCGCCCAAAATGGGTTCCTTCTCCATTGCTGATCTTCACCTGTCAGACTCACCACTTACTTCCACAAGTTCAGCAAGCCTGGAGCACCTTTGGGAGAAGGGGAAGCAGCATCAACTGTCATAAAAAATGCTTGTTCTTACTGAGTTTATTTGCTGATTAAGGGTAAAACTGTATAATTGCCATAAACTGTATAATCTTGCTAGAGCAAGAACCACATTTAGATCACTTTTAATAACCACTATTAATAATAATTATACATTACAGCAATGCTGATAATTATTAAGTTATAATAAGCAGTTTGCACATCTATTGACATTTTCTGCTGATGATTCATTGTTTTATGGTCATAGTAATGAGCACTGCATAAGCTGCACAGGTAAGGTTTGTGCTTTGACAAAATGGGGGGAAGAAGGGGAAACAGGAAGAAAAATACACATTTGAGGTTGATGTCTATTAATTACTGTTAAGGAATGTGTCTGGAGTCTGGGAATCCTTGGTGGTAGATGCTAAGCCAACACAGATCCAAGGGATCACCACTCCCCGAAGAGCTCTCAAGAACACGTATTTGCTCAGTTTGGGAAGGCATCAACCACTTTGATGCTCTAATGTGGGTTTGGGTTTTTTCTGTGAAAACCTCTTGTTTGTGCATGTTTTGAGGGTGAGGTGAGATGGGAAACCTGCTCTAGGCACACAGATTTCCTGACATGCAGCACTAAAAAAGCCAGGAGACCATCCAGCCTGTGCTGCCTTCCTGATGGAGAGGGTTAATTTTGGAAATGGAGAGATCCTTTAGCACTAATGTGGAGAATAAAACTTTGTGGGTGGACTTGAATGAGCCTGGATCTAGGTGGGTGCTTCCCTTCCCAGTATGCCTCCTGCCAAGGAGGAAGGGACAACACTTGTGTCTCAAAGCCTGTCCCTTATGCAAGGTTCCTGCTTGGACCAGGTACCAGCTTGCAGGACCCAGAAGATGGGCCTCTGTAAACCTGTGATTCTCTTGGGTTTGTTTTGTCAAGCACGTTTTATATGTGTTTTGTATGGTAGAGTTGTGTAGAGCCACGAAAATCGATGAGTAACAGCTGAAAAGCCCTGCCTTGAAAAGCCTTCTAGAGGATGGTGACCAAAACCCTCATCTGAGCGTTGGGACATCTCTGGGCAGGCTGGTGGAATTGGAAGAGGCAGTTGCAGAACTGGGAGAGACTCATCAGAAATGGGAGACACTGCTCAGGAAGAAGTATGAAAAGTGGGCTGAGAGAGCAAAGGAGGCTGTCTCAAGTGATGAAGTGTTTGAATATCATCTCATGGAATCATAAAACCATTCAGGTTGGAGAAGACTTCAGGAGGTCTCTAGTCCAACCAGTTGCCCAAAGCAGGGTCATCATCAAGTTTAGACATTATCTTGCTGTTGTAGTGATCATATAGGCACGTGTGGTCCTAACCATGAACCCTGTAATAGGAAGAGAGTGGGTTGGAAGGGCAATTCAAAGGACAAATTGAGAAAACCCAGAGCTGGTCACTGCCAGGGAGTGCCAGGAGATGCCACAGAATCAGGGTGTTCCTTATTGACGGCCTGGGTTGGGGATGGTGGCACATTGGCACAGCCAGCATGCTGGGATGACCATGTTGGTCTCTGTGTCATTATGTGATTCACAACGTCTTGGTGCAGACTAAGCATATATTCATAGAATCCCAGACTGGTTTGGGTTGCAGGCACCTTAAAGCTCATCCAGTTCCAACCCCTGCCACGGGCAGGGACACCTTCCACTAGACCAGGTTGCTCCAAGCCCCAAAGAAGATTACAGACTGTGGCTTGCTCATCTTTTATCTTATTAGAAGGGTTGGATGTCAACCGATTCACTGTCAATGCCTGGACATCTGCTCTAGGGATCTTTGTGTACTTACAATGGTGATCCTATCTCAGGTGTACGTGGTAACTCATCACCCTTAAACATAGGGGAGTTTTCTTCATGCTAAGTTCTGGTTTTCTTCAGAGAGAGGTGAAGGTACTGAAAGATGACTTGGTCTTATGGTTTCCTGCTACTAGAGATCCATAAATATGTCAGATACATGTTTTGTGCTTGTTTGCTGGACCTGGTGACTTCTAACAAACCCGTTCCCTTTCAGTCCACTGTCTCTTCTGTTGCTACTCAGCAAAATGCTGGTAGGGCACGATGGTGAGCACCCCAAAAGTGAAGTCATGTGTTAGCCCTTGCCTTGCTTCATGCTTTACCATGTATGATCAAAGGGGAGCATCCCTAGGGCAGTTCCCTGGGCTTAATTTCCTCCAGTTCCATTTTAACAAAAAATATAGGCAAAAAAGCCTTTTGGATTGTGTTTTCTGGCCCCAGGGAATGGAGGACACTCAAGTGTTGCCCCGTGTATCAGCTCGTCTCTTATGGTCACCTCTCCATGCCACTGTGCCCTCCAGGACTCATTGCAGCCACCTATTCCCCCAGCTCTTTCTTTAGCACTTTTCATATAATAATTGGTGCTTTCCGATTGGTAATTGGCACTAATTAGCTAAAAGGGGAGTAGCATGCCCTCCTCCAGGGTGCTGTGCTCTCTGGAGTGCCTCCTTTTATTTCCTTGTCTACTCTTTTTTTCCTTTCTCCTTTTTAATACGCCACATGATGCCTGTTCAGGAGCTAATGTGTGATATTGATCTACAAAATGAGCCTTTTTGACAGTCGGGGCACAACTGGGAATACTTCCTTGAGCAGATGAAGTCTTTCGGCCAGAACTGCTCGTTCTCGGCAGTTTCCAAATGAAGCCACAATTGTTCAGAAGTGACAGATGAGAAATAGTTCAGAAGCTGGAAATTGCATGAGCTGGGAACAGATTTCTTTCCCCCCTTCCCTTCCGGATGGCATGTGACTCACTCCGAATTTGCTTGGTAATTTTATACTTGTCTTAAAGCCGACTGTAAATACTGGCTCGTGGAGGAGGAGAGGGTGAGGGATGAAGTCGCCGTGTCCTGCAGTGTGGTGGGAGCTCCCTCCCAGCCTCAGGGAAGGAAGAGTATGAGTCTTTACCACAAGACACTGGTCCAAAGCTTAATTTGTGAGCAGACATGCCCAGCACGGGTACAGGAGCTGGTGTTCTCTGTTCTTTAAGGTGTGATTGGCATCCAGCCATGGAGAAGTAAGGAGGAAGACAGCATTAAAAAGCCCCTGTATGTTCTATAGGGCCGTTCTCCTGCGGGGAGAGAGGTTTTAAAGATAGATTCTGGTGTGAGATCAGTTTCAGCTCCACGTGCAAACCTCCTCGCTGAACCATTTACAGTCCTACTGTTGACTCAGCATCATTTACTGCCACCATCCTAAAGAAGCTTTTCAATTACCATCCTCTTCCTCACACCCGTGTCCATCGTCCCCTGCTTACCACCCTTATTCAGCACAGCTACTGCCATGGGATTTTTAAATCAAGCTTTTTACTTCTGGTTTGGTTGTTTTTTTATTGTGCGTGTGTCTGGAGGTTTTAGTTTGGGTTTTAAGGAGGTAGGCAAAATGTTGTTGTTGTGCTTAGATGTCAGAATATTACAGAAATGGGAAGTTACTCGCATACATGGAAACTCTGTGACCATGTAGTATTATTATAAACACTATTGGAAATGCAGACGTACAGCAGAAAGTATTCAGCCTGTGGTAACTGATAGGCTTTAGCTGCTTTTTATGATTACTGGGAAGTCATTCCTTGCCTTTCTATGTTTTGCTCTCTCAGGCCCCCTCTGTTCTCAGCGCCTCTTCCCAAAGGGATGGAGAACTCATCAGTGGCATCGGCCTCCTCGGAGGCTGGGAGCAGCCGCTCTCAGGAGATCGAGGAGCTGGAGCGTTTCATCGACAGCTACGTCCTGGAGTACCAGGTCCAGGGGCTGCTGACGGATAAAACAGAGGCGGATGGCGAGAGTGAGAAGACACAGTCCCATGTCTCACAGGTAGGCAAAGGTGTTGTGTGGAGGAGGGTGTGGGGGATGCTGGTGGCTTGGGCTGGGGATGCACATCCAGCTGAAGCAGCTTTTCTAGGGTTGGGGTGTGAAGCAGGATGTAACAAAACACTAGATTGGGGGCAGCTTGCTTGTTTGGCTATACATATATATGTGTGTGTGTGTGTATATATATATGTATGTATGTATGTATGTATGAGGTCTCCTGCCCAACCGGCTTCTGGTTTTGAATTGTCTCAAGTTGTGTGCCCTGAAGCCTTTTGACTTCCCCAGGGTGTACAAAGGAATGACCTTTCCATCCCAAACTGGTTTGCCAGAGTGGAAAAGTCCTAGGAGGACTGGAAAGACCTTCAAGGGCTGCAGCGGGGGGTGCCCAGTGCTGACATGTGCTCTGGTCTGTATGCACGGGTTGCCCGTGAAATAATCAAGAACAGAAGGTCAATCAGAAGCCTCAGATGCTCCCCAAAAGTTTGTGGGCATTTTTAATATGTGTAATAGCCTTTTTGCTCATTTCATGGTTGTTACACCAAGGAAGGAAACTGCTGTATTTCAGAGGGAGGGAATATCAGCAAATAGAGGGATGGTTTTAGTAGGGATGTGGTTTGGTGTTGTCATTAAGAATTATATAATTCTAGTTAGGTTTATTCCTAAAATGGACATTTTAGGTCAAATACAAGGAGAAATGAAACCTCATGACTGTTGTTATTGTTCAGAGGGATATCATTTGTATTCTGGTGCCACAGTGTGCCAGATGTGTGCTGAAGATGTGAACTGTTGAAAGAATTAAGGAGCCCATGGTGCAGGGAGCAGTGAGCTCTGGGCTGTGCCCTTGGGCTTGTAAGGCTGCTGTGATCCTCTGTTTGTGATAGAGGTGCTTTCCTACCCTGCAGGGTTCCTGGTAGGATAAAATATTTAGGTTAGAGACCACTTAGGAGGCTGGAATAAGACTAGTAAGGCTGAAGGGTCATAAGGGTAAGGATATGGCCGTTATTAGATAGCTGAGATGTGTTGGAGCTCCTGGAGGGGACTGCTGGTCTGACTTGGGTCTTTGTCTATTTATATGGGGTGCAAGGGAGACTGATCCTGAGCAGAGATCCCCAGACCACATGAAGCCTTATCGTTAGATTAACATCTAACAAGACTGTGTGACAAAACCAAGCTGAGGGTATGATGATGGGGAGAAGGGCAGAGTCCAGGCTGGGTTTGTCCAGGACCATGGCTGAATCCAGCATGCAGGGAAGTTTTGTTGCTCAGGTCTAGTAATAGCTTACTGATGAGGCCCTTTCTCCCTAGGACTTCATTTTGCTTTCACTTGGGAGGAGTGGATGGATAGTGAGGGGAAGGAGCTCTCCTGCCAGCTGCCAGTGGTGTCCGCTTCTCCTGTCCCTTGCCCTGTGCACCCCATGTGCTAGTGGTCATGATCACAGAAGCCAATGTCCCCAAGTCCAGCACAGAGGAGCTTTCTCTTCACCCCAGCAGTGGGGCCATGTGAACGTCTTGAAGTTCAGCAAGGCCAAGTGCAAGGTCCTGCACCTTAGTTGGGCCTTGACCTGCCATAGGAGAGACTGAGATGAGTTCTTGGGCAGAAGCTCTTCCCTGTGAGGGTGCTGAGGCGCTGGCACAGAGTGCCCAGAGAAGCTGTGGCTGCCCCATCCCTGGCAGTGTTCAAGGCCAGGTTGGACACAGGGGTTTGGAGCAACCTGCTGTGGGAAGGTGTCCCTGCCCGTGGCAGGGATTGGAATTGGGTGAGCTTTAAGGTCCCTTCAACCCAAACCAGTCTGGGATTCTATATATGAAGGATCTCATCCTTACCTGGTACCAGCAGTGCTTACCTGAGTTATCTCAGCTATGCACACCCACTAGAGCTGAGGATCTGATCCAGATCTTTGGACCCTTTGTGTTTTAGCTCGGTGTAAAGAGATTACCAATCAAAGTAACCTTTTTAAAAACAGATTTTGCTGAAGAGGCTTTTTACAAATTGAGGATCAAAGCTCTTAGAAGTGAGAGAAAATAAATCTAAAAATCAAGTGCTCTGAAGTACTTTATAGTGCATTTTTAACCTAAGGCTGGAAAATGCCCGTGTTTGAAGTGGTGCTTTGGAGGGGCTTCAGGTTAAACAGGCAAGTGCTGCTTTATTTAATGTATCAAGCTTAGAAATGCTACTGAATTAGAATAGCATTGAATTAGAAACAAATTAATAGTCAAAGTTTTGCAAGCACTTGAAGCCTGTTTACAGGTCTGCTCGTAAGTGCAGGCTCCCTCTGCAAAGGACAAAACCTGCTAATTCTTGTGGCAGCCCATATACAAGTTTTGCGTTAAGATATTTGGCTGCAGCAACTAAATCCGTCTTCCAGGGGTAAAAATGGGATTTTAGCTTTCCCCCCTGGCCTTGAAGAAAGGAGCTGCTGTGTTGTTAAAGTCAGTCCTGGTAATGCTGTCTTCAAGGACGAGCAGGTTTTATTTTAGAAGAAAAATGAACAATAGTAAAAGATCTGAACACTGAACAATTCAATTAAACCACTTTTAGAGGCATCTCAAATTAAGCAGCTAAATGTGGTTGTACCCCAGACCACTGGTGTATAAGTTGAATTAGGATTTCTATGTGAAACTCCAGCAAAACAGAGTATTCATATTTTTAGGACTGTATATGGGACAAGAATTGAAGATGGGCTTTTACATAGGTCACCTGCTTTTATCAAGCCGTGTCTTAAGGGTAGCATTAAGAAGTAACTATCTCTTGTTTCCCAGTGATACTCATTTCCCATCTCATACCCCAACTTTGTGTAAGAAATAATCTGGAAATCTTACTTCTGATTTTCTCTTCCTGATCACTTCTTATCAAAGCAAGGAATAAACATGCACATACCCTGCAGCTTGTTGGTGTAACCCAGTAGAATCCAGCCTGATTGAAGGTGGCATGTCCCCTCTTAATGTGAGCTGGATGAAGAAAGATGGGTTTAGGGGGGAGGGAGTGGACTGAAACAAAGAAAATTGATTTTAACTGCAAGGTTCTGTTAGCAACCTTAATCTTTACTGTTGGGCAAGTTACTTAATCTGTCTGGGGTTTGTTTCCTTGTGGCTGTAATAATGTTTACCCTGTCTGAGAGAGGATAAATCCACTCACCCACATGTGTGAGGTGCTTGGATGGTATCACATCCCTGGATAACTGCCCTCCATGCCTAGGGAATCATAGAAGCCCAGTCTGGTTTGTGTTGGAAGGGACTTTAAAGCTCATCCAGCTCCAATCCCTGCCATGGGCAGGGACACCACCCACTAGAGCAGGTTGCTCCAAGCCCCTGTGTTCAACCTGGCCTTGAACACTGCAGGGAGGGGGCAGCCACAGCTTCTCTGGGCACCCTGTGCCAGCACCTCAGCACCCTCACAGGGAAGAACTGCCTTATATCTAGCATGAATTCCCCTGCTTAACTTTGAACCCATCACCCCTTGACTTGTTGCTACAGGGAAGGAAGGAAGGAAGGGGCACTGCACACTGCTTCGTCCCCCATACCACTCGCAGGGGAGCTGAATCCATCCCCAGCCTAGAGAATCCCAAAGTGTGGGTGTTCCCATGGTGGGGATGTCTCCAGCCTTGCTCCATCCAACCAGGAAAAAGAGGAAAGTCAGAGGGAAAATGCAATTTTCTTTTGGCTGTGAACATAATAATGACTGAGGTGTACCTTGGGAGACCTTTCCAGGCGTGTAGTTGCACTCAGAATTGTTAAGGGGATAGGTATAGGTCTAGCAGAAGGTTCTCAAGCATGATAGCATCATGAGCTTCTCCAAGTACATCAGCAGAGGTGGCAGCAGAGTGATGGGCAGCTCTTTAATGAGCTTGTTGAAGAGATGGATGAGGACCTCCCATCTGGTGAGCTAAAATGGGCTCTCTGAGGAGGGCAGAGCAGTGCAGGGATCATCGGCACTTCTAGTGGTGGCTTTTCCTCTTAGTTTGTGGCATTGTCCATACCTATCAAGAAGCTCTCAGGTAGTTGCTGTTTGTATGGAATTGACTTCTCATTTTCTTGGTGCATCAGCTTTGGTGATGGCAGTTGAGTGCTTCCAAAGTGAAAGACCTCAGGAACAGGGCTGCTCACCAAGAGTCTAAGCTTTGTTTGGGGATGACAAAATTACTTTAGGATTAAACAGCATCTTTCATGCTTGTCTAGTGAAAATTGTGCTCTTAAAAATTTTCCCCCCAGTATGATGCAGCCCTTCATCTCTTTGAGGGGGGTAAAAAAACCCCAAATGACCCCAAATTGAATTATTTTAGTGGAGGCACCTTGCTGTCAAACCTTGGGGAAGCTGACCTAAGCACCTCGTGGTCCCCTATGGCCAGGAAGTCCTCTGGTGCCCATGTCCTTTACTATGGGGTGAAGCCAATGTGACAGCAGGGCTGCCATCCAGGCTGCACATCACAGCTGCAGAATACAGCAGTGGCCAAACATGCAGCTTTGAGCTCTGTTTTCTGTGTTGTTTAAAATAGAACCATGGGGTTTTGGCAGCTCAGGAGTCGTATCTGTCCCTGGAGTGAGCAGAGTTGGGAAAAGCAGAAGCTTCACAACTTGCTATAGAAGACTCCATGGAAAAGAGTAATCAAGTACCACATGCCTGAGATAGCAAATGCTGTTAGAGTCTGCAGGGAAATAGGGGGGATAGATTTGATTGCAAAGCATCATTTCAGGTGCCTTCCTGCAATTGTTCCTGCACCTTCCCTCTGCTCGCTGTCATCAGATAGAGCATTTCCAAGCCAAAGCTTTTGGGATCATTCCCAAAACATGGGGGTGGCCACACGCATACAGTGATGCCTGCGGCCGGATGGTGTGTGCTGTGTGCTGTGGACTGACACAGCAGTTTTCCCCAGCCTGGCTATTATTTCACACAATCCCTGTTTTTATCCCTTTTACAGTGGACGGCAGATTGTAGTGAGCAGCTTGATGGCAGCTGTTCCCCATCCCGAGGGAAGGGCTCGTCGTCCCACGAACACAATCAGGTAGGGGTTGTGCTTAGCTCTTCCTCACCAGACCTCAGCTTTTGTTCTTGTACTGTGCATGCTGCCAGCTTTCCCTCTCCCGTGGAAGGGCAGATGTGTCCCTCTGCTTGGTGTCCGGAAGCTCACTCCCACCAAAACCGTGGGAGATGGCAACATTGCAATGCATGGATGGATGGATGGATGATGTGGATGGAAGGGGTAAAAGAGCATCCTATTTATTCCTGAAGAGCTTCTTTTTGCCACCTGTGTGAAGGACCTACTTGGAGCATCAAAGCTGACTTGGTAGTATGATATGGAGCTGGGATGATGGATCTTTGTGTAGCTGTGCTTCTTGGTTATGTGCTGCGGCACAAGGATGGTGTTTAAGGGGAAGAGGATTAAATAGCTGAAAGGGTGAACTGGGAGAAGAAGCAATATTGCACATGCTGAGAGCGTGTGTTGGGTTTGCATTGACGGAAGCCAGGTGTGAGTTGGTTTTGGTGTTGTACGTGGTGTGAACATCAATGAAGAGTATTTACCAGGTGCTGCTGGCATCGCTGGAGGTGGCTGAGTCTCCTCTGTGTGAGCACCAGTGTGGGAGAGGGTTGGGAAGAGTGGAGGCATGGGTTTGACCATTGTCACCTGGTTGAGGAGCTGCTCTGCCACCATGAGACCATCAACTGGGTTAGACCAGCATTGACCTGAGGAGATGGGGCTGGCTGCAGGAAAGGGTGAAGCAGCATTTGCAGTTTCTGTGGCCGGTGGATGTCCCAGGGCATCAGGACGGTGGTTTTGGTGCTCTTGCCCTGTTTGATGTCCTCCAGGCTTCAGTCCCACGCGTGGGATCCGTAAGAAGAAGCCTGGGAGGCCTTTGCAGGTTGGTGCAAGAGGCCATGTCACTCTAAGCAGTGTGTATTGCAGTTCCCAGTTTGAACACAGCTTCTTCCCACACAAAGCCGTGCTGGAAGCTGCTTGGCTGTGGGATAGGGACTCACACATCCCCTCCCTGCCTGGATAGAGAGATGCTGGGAGCATCTATGCAACAACCTGCGCACAACAAAGGCAAGACCTTGCTGTGTAGGAAGGTGCGTGCTGTAAGGGGACACTGCCAAAGATGAGCTTAGAAGGTGCCAGACAGGATTGTGGATATAATTTATTACAGCTTTGATCTGCTCTGAAATACTCGGCAGCAAAACCTTACCCACATGCCCCCCCCGCCCCAGTGCTTCAGCCAGCTTGAATGTCAGCTTGAAATCCATCTGGGAGGCTGGTTTCCATCGAGCCTCCTTAGGTGGCGCAGGGTCTTTTCCCTGGGGAAGAAGGTCCCTGGCTCTTCACCCGGTGGCTCAGCTGATGTGCCAGTCCCTGGTGGGTACCACAGGAGGATGCAGGAGTCATGTGCGAGTGATGCTTTCCAATCAGCGCAGCCCTGACATCTTCCATCTGCCTGGTGCTGTGCTCTCTTTTGTTTCGACTTACGGGATTTTGTTGTTGTTGTGCTTTGGGTTTGGGGGTGTTTTTTGGTGCTTTTTTCCCCCCTGGGAATTAAGCCTGTGTGATCTCCGCCAACAGGGAGCCTGCTTTCTGTATACAAATAACATTTGACGTTGCCCAAGCTGTTTCCTCTGCGTTTGGGCTCTCGCCCAGCCTGCAGCAGAGCTAGCAATTATCTCTCTCCATGTTGGGCTTCCTTTAACAGTGAGTAACAAATTTTCCTTGGCACCAAAGAGGAGCTGCGAGCTATTGTTCTTCCGTCCAGGCAAGCGTTCCTCTTGCTGTTACTGATACACAAGTGAAACGCTGCTGGTGAGGACTAGGTTCAGTTTATTTCTGTTTCTGGCTGTGGACTTTTCACTAGTAGCTTTAAATGCTAAAAAAAACCCCGCCCCAGAATATTTAGGTGTTTGTCTTGAATGTAAATGATCAATCACTCTTCAAACCTGTCAGGGAAAAAGCTGGCTAATTATTTCCCAAGGGATATTAGAGGCTTTCTTGTTATATTTTTTTAAATGGATTTTGAGGGTTTTGTTTGGAAAATCAAATTCCTGATTTCCCTATTTTATTCCAGCTGGGATTTCTGCATTGCCCATTGTGCAATATGCACCATCTTAGTTGAAAAACACTCGGATGTGAAATTTCTGCTGGCTTCAGCTACTGTGAAAATGTGGATTATGTACCCGTAACCATGATATGCCTCACACCGTTCTAACACAGAGATCAGAAAGGTCATTTGTATGGAAACCTGGGTTAGTCCTGGATATATATTCAGCATCTGGTTCCCTTTCTGTGAAGACAGAGTAATCCAGGGCCACCTTTTCAAAAGTAATTGGCTTCCTAAAGGTTACAGGGGAGCCTAGGGTGAAGCAGGCTTTCCCATGCCTAGAAATCGCCCTCTGCATCCCTTAAGTACGTGATGCCTTTGAAATTCCTGTCTGTACAATCCAGCAAGGTTAAGGCAAATAAAAGACAGATACTGTGTGCGTGTGTGTAGGTGTATTATGTATCTATATAGACATTTATATATAATATGTGTGCATATCAACATCCCGGGGATGTTGTGTAAGTGAAGGGCGGAGAGCAGTTCCTGGATATTGTGCAATTTAAGGGTAAAATTAAGGTGTCTTGATGCAACCTGCAGTCCAGGATATTCCTAAATTGTTGTTTTTCCCATATTGTTGGGTGTCTCTGGGAAAGACAACCCCATACTTGCCCTGTTCTAGCACTGCTTGGTGAGACT
Organism: Nestor notabilis; assembly: GCF_000696875.1. Classification (NCBI taxonomy): domain Eukaryota; kingdom Metazoa; phylum Chordata; class Aves; order Psittaciformes; family Psittacidae; genus Nestor; species Nestor notabilis. Next base: position 21,717 of record NW_009932224.1, read on the forward strand.
TCTGCTATTAGCAGCTGTGGAAGACTATATGGGGGGCCAGTACCCACAGCCTGGTACTGGTACATCCCGTACAAAGCAGAGGCTTAATGACGGAGAAAATTATCCCTGGAAACCTTTTACGCTGGTCTTTCCAATTCTCTGGGTGGAAGAAGATGTTCCATCCAAAAGAAGATGTTCTGCTCATGCAGATCTCATGAGATGCATTTTGTGAACTCCTGATGTGCTGAGAAAATCCTGGCCTCACAATTATATTCAGCTCATCTATAATCCTGCTTGTTTCCTACTGTGAAGGCTCTCACTTGTGCATGGCATTGCCATGCTCCACTAAACCCTGCTGCACTTGGGCAGTACCCCACAGGGAGTCTGCTGGCACCTCTGGGGTCAAGCCCACTCCCTTGGGGTACCACAGGATACTGTCTGAGCACCGTATTGCCTCTATAAATGGGGAAAGTTTAGATAATGGGATCATTTTAAATATTTTTATGTTTGGATTTATTATTTTTTTTTCCTAAAAAGATCCAGTGGGAAGATTTTATATAATGCTTTATTTGCATTCCCCTTGCGAGGCTGTTGCAAGTAGGAAGTTCTTTGATACATTTCTGAGAGCAATTCATTAAGTAAAAGGCTTCTGGTATGGTATGTATTTAGAGAGCCAGCGGAGCTCTTGGTACATGAAAGGCCTGGCAGCAGCTCCATCCCAGGCTCCCCTTATGTAAAGTACATTAACAAAAACCAGAGCAACTCTGCGGGTTTGTCCCATTTCTTCAGGCGGTGGGAGAGGGAGAGCTGAAATCCTCCTTCCTGGCCAAGTCTCTTCCTTCCCCCATGGTGGCTGGCTGTCTCCCATCATCACCAAGCAAAAGCTTGTATAATTGGCAATATGTGGGGCTGCAGTTTATTTTACTGCTTGTTTGCACATATGTCCATGTCCCACCAGGTTCAGCA
>NW_009932224.1:22692-39345 GCF_000696875.1 Nestor notabilis
CATTGCTGGGGACCACAGAGGCTTCTCCAGTTGATGGTCATGGTCATTGAATGTAGTATTACACGAAACTTAATCTCTTACGTCTCCTTAACTCAAAGAAGCACAGTGCTGTGCTAGTGCCAGAGCATTTCCAAGTAGGAGATGCTTCACTTTGTGTGAGCTCAGGCTGTAGGCAGAGGACATCTGACCTGCCTGCATATGGGGAGGTGTATTAGCTGTGGGGTGAGAGCAGAGCAGATCCACTTAAACCTTTCAGGTCCCTCTTTCATGTCTCTTGCCTGAACCTCAAAAAAACATTCTGATGATGAGAACTGAGCTTCCAACTATAGGAGGTCATGGCTGGAAAAGCTGCTACGTTGCCAAAGCGAAGGCAATATAGGATTGTGGCAGTGTGTGAGGGTGGTCTCTTGGGACAGTTTGGGGTTCTCCATCTCATTGACTTGCTTGTATCATAGCCCAGGGCCAGTTTGTACATTGAATTTGGCTGAGGTTGGCCACCATGCTGAAGACCTGTTGGGACAAGTGAGTGCTGGCAGATGCTGCCGTCGCTGTTGTCTCGTTTCCAGAAGAAAAAGAGAAAGTGAAAGACAGAGAGTTACTTTGAGGCATTGCCAGTGAATACAGGTTGGTGCAGCCCTGCCTGACAGAGGGAGAAATTAAACCTTTAAGTGGGTGACCTGCCCATGATCAAAGAGCAGCTCTGAGAAAACCAGTCACTTAATAGTTTTCTGCCTGTAATTGCTGGGTGATGCTCCCTCCATGTAGGGAATCCAGCCTCTTCAATTACAGTCAGAGAGGACTGCTGAGAAGGAAATCAAGTCCTTTAGCTAATACATAGTGTTTACTTTCTCTGGGACTTCTGTTTGGGATACACCTCCTGAAGCAGACAGCTACTTGTGTGTCTGAGGATCTGGAAGTGAAATGCTTCACTGCTTTGCTGCCTGATTTAGGAGGACTGTTGGTGCTTATTGAGGATGGAGGAAGGTGTCTTCTAGGCCTGGTATCACTAATGACTTGTGGGAGGACATCTCATCACCCTCAGATTCCGTTTGTGTAGAGAGGACAGGGTGATGCTGGTCTGCCCACTGAAGGGAGACCTTCTGACACTCTCTTTTTGTGAAACTTGCAGTAGTCACCTTTGAGGTCTCCATTCTTCTTCTAGATTTGGTTGAATAGTTCGACAAGTGCCTAAGTTCTTGGCAAGGAAGGGATGACATGAGCCATTTCCTCCAAGGCTTGGGCAAGGGCTGGCTGCTGGGATTCCACAGCACGTGTGAAGTTCTTGGTGCCATTCTGAGTGCTCTCAGTGCTCCTTCTCATCTTCATCCTGGTGTGTAAATGAGACGTCTAGCACATCCTTGGCTAACAGGTCTCTTCCAGTGTTGTTTGGAAAGAACACAACCAGACAGGCTTCATCTTTTCCTGAGGAGTCCAGAAGGGTCTTGTAGGCTTCACATCCTACTTCTAAGCCCATCAGGTCCTTTGGTCCTGAATTGTGGCATGGTAAAATCTTACTTTTCCTGGTGGGAAAAGAGCTCCAAGCAATGCTGTGCCTTTACCAAAGCAGCCTTTACCAAAGCAGCGATGAGGTACTGTACCATTCTGGAAACAGCTGGGGAAGATGGACATGGACCTGGGGAGGGAAGGAACAGATCCAAAGTAGTTGTTTTTTTCAGCACAATGTTTTTATAAGGAGAAGAGAGGACCTCAGGGGGACCTTAGAGCAGCTCCAGTGCCTAAAGGGGCTCCAGGAAACCTGGAGAGGGGCTTTGGACAAGGGATGGAGGGACAGGACAAGGGGAATGGCTTTAACCTGCCAGAGGGGAGACTGAGATGAGCTCTTGGGCAGAAGCTCTTCCCTGGGAGGGTGCTGAGGCGCTGGCACAGGGTGCCCAGAGAAGCTGTGGCTGCCCCATGCTTGACAGGGGGTTGGAACTGAATGAGCTTAAAGGACCTTCCAACACAAACCAGTCTGTGATTCTATGATAGTAAAATGTTCTGTTTTTTCTCATAGTTTTGTGCAGTGTATTGAGGAAAAAGAAGCTGGAAATTTGTAACTACTAAAATGTTTAGAGTGATCATTTGGGTTTATTTTTTTAAAAGATGCATTTTAAATTCCTGCAGTAATTAAACCATTATTTCCAAAGAAAAATTGGAGTGGTTGTTCTTGAATAGGTCTAGAAGAGCAGGGAGATACTTGGAGTCTGGTGTCAAAATTCTGCAGAACTGGAAGATTTAGCTGCAGCACAAAGTGGATGTGTGAAAACCTATGCATGCAAAAACCTCAAAAAGGACCTTTTACATGATGGCTGTCTTCTGTTCTGACCAGGATTAAGGCTCGAAGTTTGGAAGTTGTTTGAAGGACACCCCACAACTTGATCTAGGGAGCTCATTGTAGCTGCAGTGGTGAGACCGTTGTTGATACTGGGGGATATCTCAGAAGCTTTTGTGTCCCGAGAAGTCCTCTAGCTTTCTGTGGGTTTTCCTCTTTCTTTGGTCCACCTTTAGGCTCTGAACGCTGTACACTGAATACTGAGATTTTTACATACAGTTAAACATGAATCCCATCAGGAGTCCACTGATGTCTTTGGGACACTGAAAGCTTGTGGGATTGCCATGGTTGGTCTACACCTCTGTCAACACAGCCAGCTTCACCCGTACTTAACGTAACTGAGAGGAACCACCTAAGTGGTCACCACGTTTCCATTTCTTGCCTGGGCATTGGGGAAAATTATCTCCTTTTTCTGTGGATGGGATTTTCAGACTTGCACTGGAGCAGCAGAAAGTATTAACTCTTGAGCTGGAAAAGGGAATGGGATTAATTAGCTCATGCCTCAAAGAGCTTGCTGCGAAGGTGAAAATTGCAGTGTAAGTGAAACGTATGATTATTGCTAATTAAAATGCAAATGTTAGATTTGACAGCTAGCTTCCAAAGGAGGGTTGCTGGCAGTGTTAATGCACACAAGCCTCGCTGTTCCCAAGAGGGTACGGAGCTTACCCAGGCGTATTGGCATGGATGAGAGCAGCGGCTAGGAATCAGTCTCTGGAGGCGATTATGCTTCCCTCCAAGCCCCAGCGTGTGACTCAGAGGTCCCATCTCCTGCTGGTGAGTGTAGACCAGGAATAGTAGGTGGAGGAGCCCAAATAAGAGCTGGGAACAAGAGTCGAAGGGTTGTTTGGGGTGTTGGGAGAGATGAGGAGAGTCCTGGTCTTTTGAGGACACAGCTGAGAGTAACAGGGTTGGATGATGGGGAACTGGGTTGGCATGAGGCAAGGGAATGGGATGGAGAATTTTCTGCTATTACAACTGTTTCTTCAGCTTTTGCCAGAGCTGCAGACAAACCTCTTGCTGCTGAACTAACTTGGCAAGAGCACTGTGTGGGGCACACGTAGGTGGCCATGCTGCAGGATGGAGGGTGCGCAATGCCACGTCTCACCACCACGGAGCCTTCCTCTGCTTTCTGCTGGAGTCCAGCTGCCTCTATGGGATGAGGCTTTTATGGTGCTGATGGAGGGGTTTTGTTACCAGGTTGTTGTTTTTTAAGGAACAGTCCTTATCTGCATCCTCATGCCTGCTTCTCCAGCATCACCTGTGGGGTTGGAGTGAGCTTCCCTGCTTCTGCAGAAAGGTCTGCAGAGAGCATTCATTTTAGCACAAAAGGGCATATTTAGCACAAAAGAGCCACCAGAAAAGTCTGTGATGGTTTCTGCTGGACCTATTTCTGTTCTGGACGAGGGAACAATAAAAAGCTGTTTAGCAATTAGTCAGAAATTTAGGGAAAATGTTGGGCTCGGCTGTGCTGGCGAGTTTTAATATGGGTGTATTTAGGCCATAATTGATTGAACTGTTTCAGCTTCAACAGAAGTTTCATCAATTTTTAGTTCAATAATTGTTATTTTAAAAATAATTTGGTTTTAAATATAAACATTATTAGGGCATGGTAAAATTAGGGTCATACGGTTGGAAAGGACCATGAGATCATTTAGTTCCAACCCCCATAAGATGAAGAATGTGAACACGGGAAAGACCCCAGCCGTGATTTGGTGAAAGGGTACCTGTGATTTTTGTCTAACTGGTTCGTGCTGTATCTGCTGGATTGTCTCAGTGAGTTTGGGTGTTGATTCATGGTGGTACCAATCTCCCTGTTTCCCACAGGAGTTTTATTGTGGCCAGCCATGTTTCTGGAATTTGCATAACCTCAGGTTGTCTGCAGGTAACCACGACCAGAAGTTGGGTTAACTCAATATAATGTTTGCTTTCGGTGTGTCTTTTAAAGCGAAGGCTGCACTCACTGACCATGTCCCATTGTAGCATTTGTCACAGAAATTCTTCATACGTGGGTGAACAAGATGTTCAGTGCGTAGGGTACAGTAAACTGGTAATTAATCCTTCAAACATCTGGGTGGTGAAGCTTCTTTTCTCACAACCACCTTTTCAATTGGTGCGTCAAATGAGACATTTCTCACTTCTCAGGATGCCCGCGAGACTGGCTCTTCCCTAAGGCTTCCCAAAGTGGCCGCCTGCCCATGTCTCACAAGTGACATTGATCAAGTTGTTTGTTCCCTCTGTGCCGTTTTAACAACTCCCTTAACTATGCGCCAGTTGGTATTTCTCAGCCATCAGGAGATTCAAGTCACGGTGTGATGAACAGGGAAGAAGGTGCTTCTACTGTTGTTGTAACATGGTGGGAATAACCACAACGTCTCAAATTTAATCTATATACAACTTGAAAACTAGTTGATCTACTCTTTTGAAGTCAGTGGTTTTAGTCTCTAGCAATGTATTTGAGCTTGCTTGAGACTTGCTATGTCTGAGGATGGAGAACAGGCAGCTGGAGCAATGCAGAAACCAGTACTGATGTGTTTTGCTTCTGGTGTTGGGTAAATATTTATATTTCCCTGAGATCAGTGCTGGACCACTGGGTAGCATCACCTTAGGTAGCCTAGGGTCTGCTGTGCAGCTATCCCACTGCCCCATCCAACCCATGTGGCAGTGGTGGAGCTGGGACCGGATCTGTGCCCCCAAATAAGTGACCTGGTCTTGGCTGCTGTGTGCAAAGAGGAATTCACACTTTGCTTTGCTGGTGAGTCCTTTTAGCTCTTGAAGGCCAAGGTGGCTCTACCCTTGCCTTAGGCCAAGACAGTGTCCACAGGGACTCAGGTAGCCCCATGGGGATGTCTGAGACATGAGAATCCCTTTTGGAGCGTCAGCTCTCACACCAGTCCTGAAACACAGGCTCACCTTTGTAATCCCAGATATTCAGAGTACTTGGAAGAGGTGAATATTCTGCACGCTGTGATTTCGTGTGTTTTTAATGATCTCAGGTCACTTTAAAGGTCTTTCCCAAGCCTCTGAGCAAAGCTTTTGGAGCAATTACCCTGACAATACCCAGCTTTCTCCCCACACACCTTGTGGGATGTTTGGGTAGAAGGGGCTGGTCGGGTGAGTTAGTCTGGTTTTCAGATGATTCATCTTGCCCTGAGGGCTACTGGCTGAACAAGAAATCTGCAGGTTGCTTGACAACAGAACAAGTGTTAGGAGGATAAAGAAGAACATTGAGGACAGCTCCTGAACAGGGCAAAATAGGTTTTTGTGTAATGTGTCTCCTGGTGAACTCCATGTGTTTTCTGGTATACGAGTGGCTGGGCTCCAAGAGTGGGCTCAACAGAAGGAAAAACTGGCTGAGAAGTTGATTTGGGCTTGGGGGGTGAAATTAAGAAAAATAGAATAGGATAGAGGAGAACAGAATAGAACAGCACAGAACAGAATAAACCTATTGCAGTTGGAAATGACTTAAAATGATCATCTAGACCAACTGCCTGACCAATTCAGGGCTGACCAAAAGTTAAAGCATGTTGTTAAGCAGTTTTAAAGGATGTGGGTTGCTGCATATGCGTAAGTGATGCTCATAAAGATAGAGGAGGTAAGTGGTGTTGTTCCCCATGCATAGACTGGAGCACTAGAGCCAAATCTTATCTTCATTGAAGCCTCCCACAGTGTTATCCCTTTGCAGTATGCAAATAGACTATGTTAAAGGTCTTTGAGAAATCCCCCAAATCTGTGTGTCAGGCATGGGCATGGTTTTGCAGGTGTTAGCACGTGTGCTCTGCGAGCTGGAGCTCTCCTGGCTCACCAGGTCAGTGTGTTTTTGTGGGTGCAGGACACTGCCCTTGACTAAAGTGAGCTGTTGTTGTTTCCAGGAAGAGTGGGATCAGAGCAACAGTGGGAGCACAGGATCCCAGCCGGCGTCTGGCTCCAGGCAGGGGTCTGGATCCAGGCCTGGCAGCTGTGGGAGAAGCAGCCAGTGTAGGCAATCAACCAAGGTATACCTGGTAGCGACGTGCTGATGTCCTGCACTTGCTGTTTATCAGAGGCATCCTTCTAACAACATGTTTCATGTGTGTCTACACATAGGGTGTGAGTGCATGTCAATTATGAAGGACATCGCAAAGACCTACATAATTCACTCATAATGTGTGACTTGGCTGCTGAGGGCTGTAGCTGTCCTTCAGCCTCAGGCAGTTGAGGGTTGCTGAGTGCCTTAGTATTGGGAAAGAAGTCCCTAGTCAGCTGTTTTAGTGCAGAGAAAATTATTTTTTCTTCTTTATTTGAAATCTTGGAGTATTTTAATTTTGGGAAATTAAGAGATGTCTGTAATTATTTTTTGGCAAGTCTTCTTTAGAAGTTGATATATGAGTGGACACCACATAGGTGGTGTTCAGTGGTGATCTTCAGCCATCGGTAGGACTAGATGGGGAGTTACCTCCCTGCTCTGCAAAACCCTGTAAGGACTTGCCTTAGGTTTGGTTTTAGGTCCATTCCTTGAACTTAGACCAGGAACCTTTTCTGCATGTTTTAGTCAGCCTCTGCCCTCCTCTCTCCTCTTGGAGTTGCTCTGATTCTGCCCACATGAGCACTGGTTGTGCCAGAAGTGGAAGACGGGCTCTGGGAGATCTGAGGCCAGCAGTCAAAGTCCTGGTTCATGCACACATCTTATCCATCCTGGAGTACTTGAGGAAATAGCCTGTCCTTCCTCCTGAGCCATGCTTTGGTGGGAGAAGGACCCACAGAATGGCAGTGTTGCTGGGAAGTGATGGTCCTTTTGGCTGGGAACAAGACTCAACATAGCATTTTTTGAGCACGGATAGTACTGTCTTCCTGGAAATGTCTATGTTTTTCTCACGAAAACATGCAATTTTCACCAAGGAAACCTTCTACTGGAGTTTTTCAGACAGTTCAGTATCTTTTTGGTTTTCTACCAAAGTGCAGCCGAGGGTTGTGGGCAGCTGAGAAGCAGGAAGGTGGGGGAATCTCTTCACACATAGACCTGAAAAATGGTGAAGAAGTAACACATGACACAGGATAATCTCTGAATTTATACCACTGACCACTTGACTCATTCTACATTAATGCCAAGCACAGTGATGAGCTAACACTGTTGCAGTCGTGCAATGAAGAACATGATTCTGTATTGGTAGTGGTTTGCTGGAGGATGGTAATGAGGAGGAACAAGAGGAACCGGTGGGATGCGGAGCTGGGCTTTGAAAAGCTGCTGTGTACATGCAAATGCTGACACTGTGGGGAATGTGCTGAAGCTGTATGCATGGGTGATCAGTCAGAGTCCATCTGGACAACAGGGAGGGCCATCCCTTTGTTTGTGCAGGTTGGGTGGTGATGAGCAGAGATGATGTGTGCTCACAGGGGCTGGAGGACACAGATTATGGACGTGCATTTAAACCATACCACGTGTAGGATCTGCTTTACTGGATCCCTGGTCTGAGTACTGACGTTGTTCTTGTCTGTGTGTCTCCCAGCCATCATTCATAGTGGCTTCATCATATTTCAGCTGTACTAAACCCTTTGCCATGAAAATGATTATCTGAAGCTGAGGATTGGGTCATCGGGACCTTCATGTTAAAACTGCTTATGCTTATAATTGCAGTCCTGGGGGAACTGTTAGCAAGTCACTTCTTTTCTTAAATACATGCAATTAGGATTATTTTTTCTTTGTCCCCAGACTTGAGAATTGGCTTTTTTAAAGTCTTATTGTTACATCTTGGTACCATGCTGTGAGCATTTTACCAAACACCCTGCCGCGCAGGTTCACTTGGGCAGAAAGCATGCTCCCAGCCATGTGAGTCAAGACAGAAACCGGATATAAAGACAGATCATCCATCAGAAGACTGAAAGGATGTCTCGAGATGACTGTAGTGACTCATGATTTAATGACAAGGTGTGTTGTCATTTGGCCATGGTGCTGTCTTTATGGAGCCTGGCTAATGACTGGAGCGTCTCCAAGAGGTCATGGGGACATGGTGTAGGAGGACCAGGTTTGGATGGGAGCATCTAACCGCTGCCTAGATGCTTGCATCCATCTGACGTCCTGCACCATCTGAATCATCTCTGCTATTTCCTGGGATCTGCAATTTCCAGAGCTGACCTGCCTGTGCTCACAGTAAAGCACTGGTGAGCTGATGCACCAAGGAGGTGAGAGGCAGCTGAGTGGGACAGCTCATGCTGCATCCGCTTCCACTGCAGATTAAGAGGTGTCAAGGCTCTCCATCACATCCAAACAGATTTCAAGCCGAGTGTCAGAGGGATGTTCAGCCTGATGTTTTGTTTCAGGGCTCAAGAAGCTCTTCAGAAGTCCAGTGCTAGCTGAATTTGGGCAGCAGATTTAGGATGAAGCCTTTTGCATTAGGAGCCCACCTTATCTTAAATTTTTACTATTGTGCATCTTAATTGCTGGTTTGTCTCAGCCTCATTGCAATCGGTTATGAGTTCCCGAACTTCGTCCCTGAGCCCATATACTTTACTCTTAGGAAATCCTATTTTAGCTGGCTCGCTGACAGGTACATAAATACCCCGTGTCATAGGAAATGGAAAGAGAAATTGATTTGTCTGCAGGAAGAGGTATTTCTTCTTTTGATAATAGCTATGAAGACCTGTACATGTGTATTTTCATTATACTGCATGAGGATGCTTCTGAAGATTTATAAAACTCATTTCTCCCCTAGGTAGGAGAAAATTTTGCCTCAAATAAAAAACTCAGCTTCCATAATTGAGAATTTTATATATTTCTGGTAGTTTCTGCGCAGAGACGTGTTGACCTGCAGATCCCCAGAGGTTAAAACTGTAATCCATAGAGACCGCTTGGAGGAGACAAAAGAAGGAGCAGCATGGCTGTGTTTGGAGCGTCTGGTGTCTAAATTGGTTGTTGTGCTGGGAATGGCTGCAAAGCATGACCATCTGTATTGTGCACCGAAGATGCACGTCCTGCTCATTGGGAAGAGATTGATCGCTTTATGGGCAGATGGAGGTCTGGGGCTTCAGTAAGAAATGGTCAAATCTTTATGAGTTTTTAGTGTCTTGGTTGTTACTAATTGTGTTTGAAAATGGCAGAAAGGGAAGGTGTCGTGATTAAAGTCCAGCTTAAGGGTAATTCGGAACCACACAGCCGCTCGCTCACTTCCCCACTTCTGCTCCTGGAGGGATGGGGAGGAGAATTGAAGGAATGTAAATCCCATGGGTTGACGTAAGAACAGTCCGGTAACTAAGGTATAATACAAAACCACTACTGCTGCCACCAATAATAATGATGATAAGGGAAATAGCAAGGGCAGAGGATGTAAAACTAAAAGGGGAAAGGAAAAAACCAATAAATGTAAGTGATGCACAATGCAATTGCTCACCACCCGGCGACCGATACCCAGCCCGACCTGTTGGCAGATCCCCTCGTGTTGACCAACCAGGTGGCTTTTGCTAAGTGTGTATCCCAGTGTTTGAAAGTCCCTCCACCCATTGCTCTCAGTGTAGTTTTTAACAGCCCTTCTGGGTAACTCCCCCCAGTTCTATAGTGGGCATGACCTGCTGTGCTATGGAATACCCCTTTGGCTAGTTTGGGGCAGGGGGGCTCTGTCTGCTTTCCATTGTGTTTGAAAATGGCAGAAAGGGAAGGTGTCGTGATTAAAGTCCAGCTTAAGGGTAATTCGGAACCACACAGCCGCTCGCTCACTTCCCCACTTCTGCTCCTGGAGGGATGGGGAGGAGAATTGAAGGAATGTAAATCCCATGGGTTGACGTAAGAACAGTCCGGTAACTAAGGTATAATACAAAACCACTACTGCTGCCACCAATAATAATGATGATAAGGGAAATAGCAAGGGCAGAGGATGTAAAACTAAAAGGGGAAAGGAAAAAACCAATAAATGTAAGTGATGCACAATGCAATTGCTCACCACCCGGCGACCGATACCCAGCCCGACCTGTTGGCAGATCCCCTCGTGTTGACCAACCAGGTGGCTTTTGCTAAGTGTGTATCCCAGTGTTTGAAAGTCCCTCCACCCATTGCTCTCAGTGTAGTTTTTAACAGCCCTTCTGGGTAACTCCCCCCAGTTCTATAGTGGGCATGACCTGCTGTGCTATGGAATATCCCTTTGGCTAGTTCGGGTCAGGGGTCCTCTGTCTGCTTCCTCCCGGCTTCCCGTGCCCCTTCTCACTGGCAGAGCATGAGACTGAAAAGTCCTTTATCTGGGTAACCATTACTTAGCAATAGCTGAGCCAGGTTAGCACCTCATCAGTGTGTTGTCAGCACTGTTCCCAGACTAAAGTCAAAAACACAGCACTGCACCAGCTACTAAGAAGGAGAAAAATAACTGCTACAGCTGAACCCAGGACAGTAGGATGGGGAATATATGCAAGCCACCTTCTCCAGGACTTTTGATCAGAGCAGGGCCATTTGGGCTGAAATACTTTAATCTGAATGTGCAAGATTATGAATAATCTAAATATGTGTAAGAAATGTTGGGTGAAATTGATAATGTGGGATTCTCTATTTGTAATGCGTTTACGTGTCCATCCTCTGTCAGTCCGAGTCAAGTCTGATTTCTTGAATGGTTTGAAAGGCAAAATCCAACCTGCTTTGCTTCTTTGCCTGTAAAGGGTGGAGAGGGCAGCCCTCTTTCTGTAGGGAGGACTTGTAAGCTGATGGCTGTAAAGGGACTATGAAGGGAGACTGTAAGGTATTTGCTTTAGATGCTTTTGCTCTGAGTCACCAGTTTTGCCAAAAGCAGCTGCAGAGGTAAATTCAAGGTGATTCTCAGTTTGCTGGAGGTTTCTCATCATTCACTCATGATTATACCATGATGCTTTTGGTTCTCAGGGTAAGGAATCGTCACCTTAATGCTGGTGAGAATATTAGTACTTAAGTATTAGTACCTAAATACATGTTTATTGTAGTACGTGTGAACTCATTTGCTGGTGTGCATGTCAGAGGTGGAATGATGCAGGCTTCTGACATCCCTCTCCTGTTGTTAGACTGAGGAGAAGTCATGCCACCATGACTCCTTGAAGAAGTAGGGCAGCTTTCGCCATCGTTATTGGTGACAGCAGGCTCTGGTAGCTGCAGGTGAAGAGCATCTCCATTGTTGGAGATACTCAGAAGCCATCTGAATGTGGTCAGGAGGGTTGGACCAGATGAGCTTCAGAGGTCCCTTCCCGCATTAAGTGGTCTGTGGCTCTGAAGCTGAGCATCTTCATGGCTGGGATGCCAGCTGCCCACTGGACCTTGGTGCATCTTGGAGGTGTGTAGGAGGTGTGTAGAAGGCCAGGGCTGGAGTTAGAGCTGAGCCTACATGTTGTCTGCTCCATGTGTCCACAGCTTTGTGTCCCCAAGGCTGAAACAGTGCCACTTCTTGCCTACATGGCATATTTTTGCAGTGGAAGAGGGGACTTTGCGTTGCAGTGAGTGTGGATTCACATAGGGTAGAGGAGCCCACATGCAGAGCTGGGACACCTCCATGACTGGCGGTGGGAGAGACTGTGCTGTGGTCTGGATAACACCATGTGCCTTCTGTCGAGTAACCACCTTTCCCTCCCTCCTAGAATGGCAACAAGGACAGCAACCTTGACATGCTGGGCACAGACATCTGGGCTGCCAACACCTTTGACTCCTTCAGGTAAGCTGGTTTTAAAATGCTTTGAGAGATGGATTGTGCCCTCTCTTAGCCTTTGCCCACGTGTCTGTCCTGCCAGTACCCAGGCACCAGTGAGAACCCTGCTGGTACTCATGTCACTGCTCCTCCTCCCCATCCCCATTTAGCCCATGGCACTAAGCACAGTCAATCTACTTAAAGCATCCTACGTGCTCAGGAGAGGCCGCTGGATGAGTTTGCAGTCCAAACATCTGAAGCTGGTACTGATATGATTAGTTGTAATCATCTGAGACTTGAAAGCAGCTCTGAGCTACTACTCGAGGATTTTACCCTTCCATTAATTGGAGGTGCAATCATGCGTTGGCTTCACAGCTGCTGGGAAGAGCTCTTCATCTGCCACTTCAGCATGGGGAAAGTGGTGAAATATGATTTCTGTTCAGTTTTATGCATCTCCCTGTGCATGGAGCAGTGCAAGAGTCTGCAGGGGTTGAGTTCCCACCTTGCTTCAGTTCACTTGCTTGAGTTCCCTTGCATCAGGCCGTTGGAGCAGACAGGCTGTGTAGGACCAGAGAGAGCATCTCCACTGCATGGGCCAGACCATTATTTGTTGTGATCATATAGAGAACAAGTATAGCTTGCAGGGTCTGTGCTGCATCATGCTGCGTCATACATCAAAACTAGGTGTTCAGTGCAAGCAACAGGAGCTCTGCACCTCCAAAAAACCCCAGAAGAGATGTAAAGAAACGTGATGCAGCAGTGTGAAAGTTGGAGGCATCCATGTTCTCTGCAGCACAGGGAGTGGTGCTTCCAGAAGTACCAGCTTTCCTCATTTGCAGGCTCCGATGTGCCCTCTGCTTTTCAGCTCTGTCGTGTTTAATTAGTAGCGGACTTTCTTTCCTTGTTTTTTTCCCTGTTTTTCTCTCCTAGTGGTGCGACGTGGGACTTGCAGCCTGAAAAACTAGATTTCACCCAATTTCACAGGAAGCTGCGAAACACCTCCAAACACCCGTTGCCTCACATAGACAGAGAAGGGTGAGTGCCGTGCGTGCGATACCATGCTCCCCAGCAAGGTCTTTAACTTCTCCTTTGCTGTAGGAACACTGGTTTGGTGGCATGGCTCATGTGGAGGACATGGGGAAGAGGTGCTGGACCATGTGAGGGGTTTGAGGATGCCAAAATCAGTGTGTCTGTCTCTTCTATCATCCAGTTCAGGGCTGGAGCAGAGTTGCACGCTTTATTTTACGTTTCTTGGTAGAATTGAGTCTTTACTATGCTGGATACAAGTCTTCTAGATGCAAGACTTGTAGATCTAAGCATCTCTGAATATTGGAGGAAAGATCCTGGCTTAGTGCTGATCCTGGTTACTGTTCCCACAAGTGTTAGGGCTTCTGCTGTTTTCCCCTACAAGAATTCAGGTAAGGAGAGAACATTGATGTGATCTGTGTGGATCCAAGTGTTCATCCTTCATCTGCTCCTTTTAGCCATAAAACTGTGAAAACATTAAACAGCTCCTTTTGGTGGTGACAGCCTCCAGGGGCTTCCACAGTGTTGCTGGATTCCCCTTTGGTTGTTAGCTGTTCAAGCCAAATAAATGCATACTAGCACCAAGTGGATAGCTGATGTTGTTTAGATGGACATCACCATTTCTCTGCAGATTGAGAAACAATCATAGTTTGGGTTTTCCTCTCCTTATCAGCGCATAGAGGAAGGACATGTTTTAGACATATTTTAGACCAGAACAGATCTAAAAGATGGGGTTGAGAAGATTTCAGGTGACATCTCATTGCCATGTTGTATGGAGGGATAGGAATCCTCTCTCAGAGTTGGTTTTGCCAAAGTACAGGCCAATACCATGTGCAAGTCTTGTCCAAATGATGTGCAAGTAACTCCAGGCTAGCAATCCCACTCCAGCCCGGATTCAGCATCTCTATTTACAGGTGTATAAACAGCAATTTTCAGAATATTTCAGACAATATAACCCTTGATTTCTGAGTAAGTGCCTTAGTCATGTTTATTCCTATTTCTACAGATGGCTTTGAAAAATGAGATGAAGCGCCCTCTATAGAATAAGATATAATGTGCTCCGTGGGGATTGCACTTGCCAGATGATCCTACCAGCGACATCTGCTGTGTATAGGGAGGAAGCAACAGGCTCTGCTTTATGGTCTGCCTGCGGTTCTTGGTGTACTGTGACTGCCCAGGGTGCAAACAGGTAGAGAAAGCAGTATGGAGGCGAGATAGTAAATCACTCCTAAATACTACAGCTGTAAAAAAGGAGTAGGAATTAATGTATATGCAGGAAAGTTAAACGGATGCTGTCAGCACAAGCAGCGCATCTCCCAAAATGCAAATCATACAGATAACCTGCACTGAGTTTGGTGGTATGCTGAATAATCCAAGTGGAGTGGTTAAGGAAAACCAGGGAACTGTACTTCATTTCTGACATGGATTTGTCCACCTTTACATTCCAGCGTTAGCTCTTGCTGTGCTTTTACTCTTCCAGTTCAAACAACCTTTTGTAGCTGCCACTTTCTCTTCATTCCAGGTATCTGTCAAGCCCATACATAGGATCACAGAACAGTTTGGGCCGGAAAGGACCTTAAGATCATCCAGTTCCAACCCCCTGCCATGGGCAGGAACTCACACTAGACTGTGTCGCCTAAGGCTCTGTCCAGCCTGGCCTTGGCATCACTGTAGTTTCTCTACCATCTCTTTGAAACATGACTGCCAGAGCTGCCTAGAGTCCTGTGCTTGAGGCTCAGCCCTGCTGCCTCTAGAGGAAAGCTGCCTTCATCCCCCCAATCCCTGCCTCCTCATCCCCTGCCTCATACATATATAAATATACCTATTTTTCACATAAATATATTTTTAATATATATAAACACACACTGTATTTTTGCCTTTGTAAATCAAAGTCACTGTTTCACCTATGAGGGAAAGTCAGTTGTCGAACACCTCTTATTTCCCATAAATCAATTAGCATGTTAATTAAATTCAGTGTTTCCATTCAGCTTGCTTCTTTTTTTCTTGAGCCTGGTGCTTTAACACATGCCATTTTTCCAGATTCCCCCTTTCCTCTCACTGTTTGCTGTAATTCCACCAAGATCTATTGTTCTCTCACTTACAGGCGATGATTACCTGGGTCTGCTACTATAAGAATTTCTTTCTGGTACATGGTGTTTAACAATATCTTGTCACTAATTGACAAAAAAACAAATCATCATCCTTGCATAATAAACAGAGATTGCCTCAATTGTTTATAGATGCAGAAGGAACATACTTACTGACCATTTTTTTTCTTCTGTGTCATTACAAACTTTCTGCATCCATCCAGTAATTATCATTGGATTGTTTTCTTTTCTTTTCTTGCTACAAGAAGGTCTTTCAGCTGCCAGCTACGTGTTTGGTCTGTCAGTGCTTGACTTCCCACCCCAATATTTTGCCTTTCAAATTGTGTGTTTGTATTTATAACGATTGCTGTTTGCTGTCTTGAGATGTATGTTTGTGCTTGTTTGAGGACACCTTTCTCAGCAGGGAAACTGGAGCTCCTGCAGAGGAGGAAGCATTTTTCCTTCCATTTTTGTGTCCGTATTTGTTTTTTTTCAGGTGGGCTGTGCTTTCTATTTTGCTTGGTCTGGGAATTGAATCACCCAACGCTACTGCTCAGGACTGCCTTTGGTTTTCTCACTGCTAACAAGAGCATTTGAATGCCATGGCGGATGGTGCAGGGAGAAAGGACTGAGAAAAGCATTTAATTTTGTATTAACAGCTTTGTGCCCATGTGGGAGTGTTTTGGAGGCACAGCATACTCGCTTCAGAGAGCCTCTTTGTTTACATGAGGGTCCTTTGCAGAAAGAACTAATCTTCCCCATGTGCCTTAATAGAAAATTAACTTTGGCTCCAGTGAGGTTTCACATGGTTTTGTTTGTTTTCTTCTTCCTCCAGGCTTGGAAAAGGGAAATACGAGGATGGAGACAGCATCAACTTGAACGACATAGAGAAAGTCCTTCCAGTGTGGCAGGTAGGTGATGAAGACATCTCCTGCCTGTGGTGCAGTGGAGACCAGCAGCTCTCTGCCTTACCTTTCCTTAGGAAACCCTCCACAAAAATGGGAAGGCTGCTGGTCTGGATGTGCTGACTATGGTCCTTTGGGGTTTGTGACGGAGAATTATGCCTGTGGTGTCAGCAAGCCTTGCTGTGAGCCTTAGTGCTGAGCAAGGGCACTTACCATGTAGACTTGGTTGGGAGGTAAAAAGTTGAGGTCAATATATGTATACGCATATATATATATATACATATACACGTACACAGGGCTCACTTATTTTAGGAAAGGAGATTCTGAAAAGCATCTACCCTCTTGACAGCTGCAAAAGAAATTGCTGCCAGGAAGCCAGAAGTGCCGTTGTGCTGACCCAGGTGTTTCCTCTGCGGGGTGTGCATGTGTTTATTTGCAGTGCTCATCCACTCATATGTTTTCTTCAGCCTCTTCCTTCTTCACATCTCTCGTTACAGCCCAGCTTCAGTAGTTCTGGTTAAATGACCTTTGATGCTCGGTGATGGGGAATGGCAGGGTGAGACCCTCAGTTAAAAAGTCCAATTGAATAGGTCAATATGTCAGCATCGTGTAATTTTCTGGTTTCCAGAGCCCTTAAAGGAGCTGAGTGTCCTGGGCTGGGCAAGTTTCTGAGGATACGTAGAGTGTTTCTGCTCAAGTGTCCT
>NW_009932224.1:39370-56828 GCF_000696875.1 Nestor notabilis
ATCTCATGTGCTCTGGTAGCCTTACCCTTTTCAGTGCTGAGCAAAGAGATCGCCAGGCTTCTTGCTCGTGCATCATGTGAGGAAGAGCTTTGGCCATTCTGCAAACCATGTGATGATCTGCCTTACTGTTTCTTTTGGGTGAGCTAGCTGGCAGTAAATACTCGAACCAGTGGAGAAGTGCTGCTGACTTTGGCAGGGAGGAGCACTGCCTGCAGCTGCTTTCTGCTCAGTCTCTTCTATGCTTGGTATGTCTGGACTTTAGGTCACAGGGAGAAAACATTAAGTTCAGTTGGTACAGAACCCAGTAATTCTGAAAAATAAGTTTATTTTCCATGGGAAATAATTGGAAATAAGGAATCAGACCATCTTTGGTGCGAGGAGCTGACTTTCTTCTCTAGGGTTTAACGTATTTTCTAATCAACAGCTATTAAATAAGCCGGGTCCTCCTGTCATCTCATCCTGTCCTAACACCAGGTTGAATCCAATGACTCCAGTGGATTCATTCCAGTATATACCTTAATATCTAGCTGAATTGATAGTGTGACATCTCAAGGCTGGAAGTGGGAATGCTGGATTTGGTGTTCTGTTTGTGCCTCTGGGCAGACTCATGCAATGCTGCATTATTTTGGAGACGCACTTACCTAGGCATATAAAGTCACACGTGTGTCGTGGGAATCAGAGGCTGGGTAGTTCTGGGTGAGGATTTATCTTGTGCAGCGTTGACAAGTGAAATACTTGCAGATAACTGGTTTAATCCTGACGTGTCTTTGTTAACCAGATTTGAACTCTATCCTGCAGTGCCAGCAGTGATTTTGCTGGGTTTTATCCCTTCTTTTAAGGGGCTCTATGGGGCACGGTTCATGGATGCATAAGGGAAAATATTCATAGGAGACTATGGAAGAAAAATCCTTCACCTTCCACTGCAGTTATGTTTGTGTCATATCCTGGAAAAGGTGCTTTTCGGTTTGGAGATACAGAAACTCTTGTTCTGTCTGTGTTTAAGAGTTCATGAGTTGCTTACAGCAGCTGTACATGTATGGAGGGGCTGGACCAGTCCTGGATGGGGCTTCAGCAACCTGGTCTAGTGGAAGGTGTCCCTGCTTGTGGCAGGGGGTTGGAACTGGATGAGCTTTAATTTCCCTTCTAACACAAACCATTCCATGATTCTATGATACTCCAGCTCAACTCAGCCAGTCCGAGCATCCCCCAGCATAGCTCAGATGGAAAAATATTTTGAGAGTCTTATTTCAGGCTGCTTTAGAAATTTGGGTTCTTTTGACAGTAAGGTATGATAGGCTTGGAACATGATTCTAGAGCTGATTTCCAGTATATAGTCGGTGTGTGAATATATACAGTGGTATACAGTGACTGTATATATGTACACAGTGAAATACAGTGGCACCACTAATGGGTTAAGCAGAATATTCTGGCTATCTGCACGTTAATACAGATCCATGGGTTTTGCTGCTGGAATCTATCAATAGCATTTCAACAAAAGATTGCAAGGAACGCCTGTGACTGTTTGGCAATTAAAAGATGAAAAAATAACCAAAACCCAAGACAACCTCCCCCCAAACCCTCTTTCTTCATAGCTGTCTGAGGGAAAAAGGCTTGTCGCCAGCCTTTTGTTTTGAAACTGGAGAATTCCTGCATCCCGGAGATGCTGTTGGCCGGCTCTCGGCATGGCATGCTCTGCCATCTCGTGGACATGCAAGGGCAGGTGAACCCGGCTCTGCTCCCGCACTGGGCACAATTCCTTCGGGACAACTGGTGCCTGAAGCTTCCTCCAGCCCCATCTTTTCAAAGCCCCTCTGGGGCGCTTGTTTTCACTGGTAAATAGGCTTTGTTTTGAAAGCTCCGTGGCTGGGAGCTCATGAAGTCATTGCTTTGGCTCAGCTCGTGAGCTGTAACCTCTTCATCTCTCCTTACCCGTAGGAGTCTGTAGTTGGATCTGGGCACTGATTCACCTGAGTGCTGCCAAAAAGTGACTTTGGAAGAAAATAATCTTTTGAAGATAAGTGTTCCCCATTCATAATATCTGGGTTTTGATGGATGCCAGGGAGGATCAGTTGTCTGCTGCATTTCAAAGGCGCAGCTCAGATGCAGAGCCAGCCTTCATCATCCTCCTCGTTTTCACCTCAGCTGGTTTGTGGAGGAGACCATGTAATCATCTTGGCATCATGCAGACATCACTGCGAGGGCTGAGTCAGTGCATTTTGCTTTTACTCCCTTTGGCAGATGCTTGGAAAGGCTTTCAGGCTTGGATATGTTGCAGCCAAATGCCCTGGTCATAGATACAGTCTTCAGACTGGAAGCCTTTGGCAAACTCTACTCTTAAGAGAGAAAACAACCCAAGGGGTCAGGTCCTACAAGATATCCCTCATCCTCCCTGTGAAGCTGGTGTAGCTCACAAAGGGTATAGGAGTCTGCCTGTCATGGGGACATGCTGTGAATGCTGCTAGACACGATCAAGAGAGTTTTGGGACACATCCCAAGTGGTTTGTGGACTGGCTTCTTGCAGGTTTTAGCTCTCAGTTTGCTGGAGTCGTGCCTTCAAGATGGGCCTGCACAGTGTGGCTCTGCTTTCGCTGGGCAGCAGCTCTTTGTTTTGTGTTTTAGGAGGTAGAAATCATGTGGCACTTTCAAAAGGTGAACTGGGCTTTACTGGTGCTATGGGATGAACTTAGGAGACAGCACTGATATTATTTGGTTGGTGTCTTAATTGCCTTGCAGCTCATCTCCTTCTATTGTTTCCTCAATGATTTTTTGACCCTTTTTGTCATATGCTTGGAGTTACAATAAACTGCTTGTTTCTCTTCTGGCTACAGTTGTCATCCAGCTTCCTTGTTGGATGAGAAACAAGGGAACAGCTCCTTAGGCAGAGTCTGTAAGTTGATCATGTTCCTCTTAGCACCACTGTTTTCCTGACTTTATCCAAACAGGCTTAGCAGTGGTGGGATTCCTGACTGTGCTGGGATCCCACCTGAATTTAGGCACCTAATAGGTGTTTCTGCCCACTCTCCTTGGGACTTCTGCTCGTTGACAAGTATTTTCAAGTCAGCCCTTAGCAATTCAGTGCAGAGATCGTGTGGTACCTGTGCATGGGCTGGTCACTTGGGCTTCCTGTCATAGGGGAGACAATGGGCATGTTAGGGCATGATTTGTTGTGTCTCAGTGTAGAGGTCTAGAGAAGGCTGGATAATTTCCATCTGAGGGTACCTGTGTCCTTTCCCTGTCAGTCCTACAAAGAGCTCAGAGGGACCAGCTCACACATGGATTTGTTCAGACAGTAGGTTCCTTAAGAGGAATGAAGCCAATCCAGGTGTCCAGGAGGAGAAGGGGGGGAGAAGGGTGGATCATGGACGAGTGTCCCCTCTCCTGTCACTCTGCATGCGAGGGGAGGAGGTCAGTGTCCAGCACTGGTGTAAGGGCTTCCTTCTAGACTCTACAGATTGCTGACCCTTCCAGGGTGGTGGTGGCAATGGGACAGGTCTCTCAGGGATGGCTCTTCAGTGGGGTGGTGTTATTTACTATCACCTTACAGAGTCTTCATCCTCTCAAGCCTGCTTTTTTTGCGCTATAAGGCTGGGTAATTCTCATTTTATCCAGCTTGTTGACCAGCCCAGATCCCTCCTCTTTCAGAGCCGTGGCTACAACAACACGTCCCTCTCTGAGTAAGCTCTTCCACACTGTTGGAACTGGGTTAGGCTCATCCCTCTGCCTGGCATCCCACCCCACTGGGAGTGACCTGGTGGTGCACCCTATGTGCTGTGTGTTTCTCCTGCCACACACCAGACCTAACCCTGACATCCTTTCTGTGTCCACCAAATGCTTATGTAGAAGCTGGGGTTGCTCCCTAGGTGCTCGAGACTAGGGGGATTTCTTGTCCCTGCCCCAGATCCTGCTGGATTCCATCCAGAGCGTGTAGGCATGTCATTGCTTTCAGAGAAGGTTTCTAGTCTAAGAAGCCAACTTCCCATATCCCAAGGGTCTTTCCAATACAGTAACTGCTAAAACCACAGTGGAAAGTCCCTGTCAACGAGCCAGAGTTTACTTGAGTATAGGTCACAATGTATTGGGAGTCAGTTCTGCACTGCTGAGTATAAAGCTTTTGGTTTGCCATGACTTCCAGTAAGATGTGGTCTTTCTGTGGCCTGGTTTTTGTTGCATTTAACCCAACTGACAACGACCATCTCCTTGGGCTGAAGAGGTGAACTGCCGTGGTCATCTGTAACTCCTTCAGCATCCCTCCCATGTTAGAGTTAAGGCCAACATTGATGAAGGAAGGCAGATGACACCATTGCCATTTCTAAAGCACTGCAGAGGAAAGGTCTGGACCAAGGCTAGCCTATGTCCCATGCAGGTCACCAGCTTGCAGGTTCTTGCAAGGTACATGCCTGGGCTCTGGCAGGGCTCCCACCGTTGTTATGAGCCCTGAACCAGATTATAAACCCCATGGATTTATCAGATATGCAGAAAAGGGGAGATCTTCCAGTGGACTTTTCAGATTATGGTGGTCTTTTATATCGTATGATAGATTTATTTGCTGCATGGGAAATGGCCAACAGCTTTCATGTTTCCATCATTATTACTGTTGTCATTATTATCATTATCGTTATTGTTCAGAGCTGGTTTCTGAGTGTAACAGCTGAGAAGGACTCTCCCTTCTCAAGACTGGTTTTATTTTTTCTGGCTGTCACCCAGTTCAAGCAGGCTTAGCAATCACAGAACAATTGGAAGGGATCTTCAAAGCTCATCTAGTCCAAGCCCCCTGCAATGAGCATGGACATCTTCAACTAGATCAAGTTGCCCAGAACCACATTCAGCTTGGCCTGGAATTGTCCCCAGGGATGGCACATTTGTCACCTCTCTGGGCAACCAGATACTGTACCAGTATTTCACAACGTCTCATCGTAAAAAATTTTTTCTTCGCATCCAGCCTGAATTTCCTCTCTTTTAGCTTAAAACCATCACCCCTCGTCCTTTCACAACAGGTCCTGCTAAAAAGTCTCTTCCCATCTTTCATATAGGCTCTTTTTAAGTATTGAAAAGCAACAATAAGGTGTCCCCTTGAGGAGCCTTCTCTTCTCCAGCTGCCCCAGCCCAGCTCTCTCAGCCTGGCTCCAGAGCAGAGCTGCTCCAGCCCTCGCAGCAGCTCCGGGGCCTCCTCTGGCCTCGCTCCAGCAGCTCCACGTCCCTCTTGTGCTGTTCCCCAGAGCTGGACCAGGGCTGCAGGGGGGGTCTCCCCAGAGCACAGCAGAGGTGCAGGATCCCCTCCCTGCGCTGCTGCTCACGCTCTGGGGCTGCACCCAGCACACGGGGGGTTCTGGACTCAAGCACACACTTGATGGTCGTATCCCACCATTCATCCACTAGAACCCCCAAGTCCTCATCCTCAGGGCTGCTCTCAGCGCCTCCATCCCCCAGCCTGTGTTGATACCGGGGGTTGCCCGACCCAGGGGCTACCTCCTGTGCTCAGCCCCATTGAACCTCATGATGTTCACACAGTCCCACCTCTTGAGCCTGTCGAGGTCCTTCTGGATGGCATCCTGTCCCTCAGGTGTGTCAACTGCACCACTTGGTTGGTAGTTCCCAGGGTCCTCCTTTCTGCCCTGGATTTAACCAGGACCCATGGACTTACGTATGTTCGGGTTCCTCAAATGGTCACGAACCTGATTATGGAACCATAGAATCACAGATCTTCAGTGTTGGCTCATAAGTCATGGGGGTGTCTTCCCAACCTGGTGGGCACAGAGATGCTTGTTTATTGTGGTTCCTGGAGCTGCTACCGGTCATCTGGGCAGGGCTGGGGCCAGGCTGCCCTGCTCTATGGGGAGTTGTGGACCTGTAAGGAGCTCCTGTTGTGATGGGAGGCACTGGGATGAGAGATGTGGGCTTGGGATGTGCAAGGAGGGTCGGTGTGAAGGGCAGGGGTGGCCGCTCTGAAGTGTCCTGGTGTTTGGTGGCCGAGGGGACAGCGCTGGTGGCAGAGGGGAGCCGCGCAGCACTAGAGGGCACTGCGGCCCCGCAGCACGGCCCCGCAGCCCCGCTCTGCGCAGACGGAACCGGAGGCACCTGAGGCTTTTCACAAAGGCTTTTTCCAAGAACAAACGTCGCTCCGCAGCCACCGAGTCTCGCATTGTCCTGCAGCAGGTCATGCTGCTCTCCGTCCGACGGTGTCCACCTCGGGATCAGGGTGCGTGTCCAGCTTGGTGGACCCAAGTTTGCAGAGGGGGAAGGTGTTTCTCTGCACCCGGGGCTGTATTTGATTATCATTGTGCATTGTTGTGAGCTTCAAAGCAGTTGGAGGCTCTGAGCAGTAAGACTGGAGGTGTCTGAACTCTCCTGTTGTTGCCGTGTCCAAGCACCACAGCCCTAAGGGGAGCTGGTGCCTCGGGGTTAGATGTGCCCCACAGCTCAGGTCTCCCTTGCTCGCATTGCAACACCTTCCTGAGTCCTCTTGGAAATCCCACTTTTGCAGATGTAATCCTCAACTCGGCATATTTCCTATGGGATGCTCTGGCAGGGCTCAGTCCGAAGTGACGCTCCTCACACCAGGGAGCAGTGCCAGATGTGCTGAGGGGTCCTCCCTTTCTCCAGAAGGTGCTGCTGCCACATGAAACATAGGATGTTCCTCTGAACACCCACACTTCCATTTGTCCATGTGTCCCTTTCCCTCATCTCTCCTGTTGTCCTCATCCCACTTTGAAGGACATGCCAACCAGGAGAGAGCTGGAGACCATAGTGGTGTCTGATGCTGAACCACTTCTGTTACCTAGACCCCAGTTTGCCAGGCACTGGTTTGTGCTACAATAAAAAGGACAAAGTGGGATTTTAGCTGCTTTGGAGCTTGGGCCACACTGATGGAGGGGTAGACACAAAGTGGCTGAGTGGCAGGACAAGGATGGGCCTACCAATAGGAGGTGATGGGGTTTGTGTTCACTGTCAGGGACCACAAGGAGAGAAGAGGATGGGAGAGCTGAGTAGATAAGTCCATTCCCAAGAGGATGCTGAAGAAATATCCTCTGGTTTGCTTTTATGGAGTTCACAAGCTTAGACCTGAGAACTAGAGTTTTCTGGGGAATTAACTGGTATGAGTGTGGGGACTTGTACTTGGGAGTAAAAACACCTCAGCAGGCATTTGAGGCTCAAAAATCTCACCGCATTTCGCTCTGGCTAAAACACCAGAGAACAACATGGGCTGTTCTCAGCCTTATAGTTGACTTCCTTTTCAAAAAGATTTGCTTTTGTACAGCTATATAATATCTGAAGCAAGCCTAAAATGTTTCTTTTTGGTTCTTTCGCAGTGCTTTCTATAGATAGTAGCACATACCTTCCCCAAACTTTAACTTCTGAATAGTGTTACATCTCTTTCCCCCTTGTTTTCCCAGAGGATTCATTAGAAATTTGAGAGAGCTTTTGCTGCACTCCCTTGACTTTGCTGAATATTCTCCTGAAGCTGGTCGCGGAGTAGTGATTAAGTTAAATTAAAAAAAAAGTTATTAAAAGTAGCAGAGAGAAAAAAGAGAATATCCATATTTCTAAAGATCCTGAATAAAAACTCAATGTCTGTTTGGTCAAGCAGCTATTTCTGCTGGCTTGGCTATTTTCACATCCTAATCCCCTTCCCCGCTCTCTGTGAAAGACCTGAATTTTTAATAAAATCAAGGGAAAGAAGGAATTTTCTCTCTTAAAGAAAAGAAGTAGATATGCCAAAGGACCAGAGAAAAGACACATGCATACGTCTCCATTGGCAGAGAGACCTGCAGAGCCTAGAAACACGTTGCTCTCTAAAAATCCTGCTAATGGGGGATGTCCTTGTCCCTTGTCTGACAAAATATGAGTTTAATGTTTCCTGTTGCATTTAAAATTTCTTCTTAAACAGAAGACATCCCCCTCCCCCCTTTTCTGGTGCTTTTCCTCTCATGTTATGGAAATAGAGACTGATGCAATAAATGAGACCAGAAGTTCTTAAAATGTGAATTTCCTGCCCAGAGGCAGCAGGTAAGTGAATCCCGTCCAGCCTGAGGAGATGTATATATAGCTATGGGTGTAAATACAGGTATTTAGTGGCAGGATAAGTGTTCATTGCAATCCAAGGTGGTTTGGTCAAAGATTGTCATTTAAGTGGGAAATTTATTGCTGCACAAGACGCCTAGATGTCCCTTCCACAGGGAAAATAAAGACTGTTTATAAAGGGAATTAAATGATGTCCTCGCCTGCAGTAGCGCGGCCCAAGTCCTGTAACCGAGAAATCCTTCTTAGTCCCATGTTCATATTGTCCTTCATTTTATGCTTTTGAAAATATCTTTGGGGTTCTTCTGGGGGCTTGGAAGGTACTCCATAAACTTCTCTGCTGGCTCTAAAAATGTCAGGTACTTGACTGTACTCTTGGCC
Organism: Nestor notabilis; assembly: GCF_000696875.1. NCBI lineage: Eukaryota > Metazoa > Chordata > Aves > Psittaciformes > Psittacidae > Nestor > Nestor notabilis. The sequence continues at coordinate 47,768 of NW_009932224.1, forward strand.
AGTGAAAGAAACTGCCATTCCCAAAATGCCTTTGCTGGATGGTGAGTTTGAAGGATTTCATCAGGGCTAATAGAAATAGTGAGAGGAATGTGGTGTCCATGCCTGTGGCCACACGATGCTGTGCCAGTGTCCATGTGTCCCTGGGCTGTTCTGCTCTCCCCTTCACCTGCTGGTACCACTATGGAGAAACTCCTCATTGTTGGCTTGCTTTCTATTATTTTTTTTAATTCCTGTAATGTATGAGCAGAGAAACCACTGGAGAATGATAAAGCTTCATTTCTTCCTGCTTTTGTGACCCACTTGATTATTTCTTTTCTCATTGTATATTCTTTTGAGACGCCTTGTCCGAATGGAAGGGAAATATGTATGCTTATAGGAGCCATTTGTTTCCCTTTGGCTGGGCAAAATAAGCAGGTATTGCATGAGATACAGATTGCTTCTGCTTGCTGGTCCTGGGGAGGGAGCCATTGAGACTTACTCCATCACGTGGCTGTGAGCAATATCATTTCATAAAGCTGGTGGGCTCCATATGCCTTCATTTGGACATCCTTCCTCTTGGGGCTATGAATAAACACAACATAAAAATATGTGTTCCTCAAGTTCAGGTTGCTGCATGTTTTCTAGATAACAGTGAGAAGGTTTGGGGCTGCTGGTTATACGGATGTGGTTTGAAGCAGCAGCAGGAGAGATGAGACACCCTGTCCTGTTGTTTCATGGTTGCTCTGCAGTGATCATCTGGACCAAGGCCAGTTTTCAATATTCAGGTGTGAAGCACAAGTTCTCATGTGTTGTAATTTAAAAGAAAACCCTAGGCCAGGATAATCTCCAGGTTTCCAGCCTGATGGTACCAGCAGGTCCCACCGCTGCTGGACCTTCTGGGCACACTGCAGTGTGATGGTGGTGGCTGGTCTGCTCCAGCCATTGGGCCTGTGATCGAAAATGGCTTGGTTTTCCAAAAGCATTGGGCTGGAGTGGGTTTTTTTATAGCTTTCTTGTCATTTGGGTTGTTCCCATCCACACCACTATGTCCATGGAGCTCCTGTACGTAGGACCTCTGGTGTAGACAGTGCTGGGAGATACCAAGGATGGAGGAGCTTCAGGGTTGCCTATAGCTGAACAACCACCTCAAACTAAATCCTATGGAGAACCTGGGGGCTAGACAGATCATGGTTGGATTTGCAGATACAACCAGCGTGCTAAGAAAGTCACCTCCTTGCATGCAAACTTCTGATCTGGAAATCCAGTCTTTTGATACCTGCATTGTTGCAGTAGATTTTCTCCTTCTGCTCTGTTTTGCTTTTGGTGCAAACCAACCCCAAGTGCCTTAAGGCTTCAGGAGCTGGTGCAGTCCCTGTTCTCTCTATGGCACCACTGCTCAGCGCCAGCAGTATCCCGGCAAAACAGGTCACCACTCCGATAAGCAGAAAGGTGAGAGGTTGAACTCACACTGAAGTGGTTATTTCAGCCAGAAAGAGCAAAAGGGGCAAAACAATAATATACCCTGCCCGTTAGGGTGCGATTGTGCCATCACAATATCGTCTCGCTCATTTTTTTATCTTTATTTTTCATGGTTGGCTTAACAATTCAAAGGCTGCGCTGCGCTTCGGTTTTTCCAGTCTGCTGCGTCGTGTGACCCCGGTGACTCCGAGTTAAGCCTCATTATATAATGGCGGGGTGTTTTTTTGGAAAACCTCCATTTAATCCTATCGGAGCAGAATTTTTTTTTGGGGGGTTTTTGTTTTGGGGGGGGGTGGCGGTGGGGGTGATGTTGGTTTGTTTTTGTTTTGTTTCGTATCGTCTTGTTTCCCCTCCTCTCCCCACTGCTTACCCCTTCCCCGCCGGGCGCGCTGGAGGCGTCAGGATGGGAGCAGGGTCCTTTCTTCCTTTCTTGGCTTTTTATTTTTTTTTTCAGAGAAAGGAAAAAAAAAAAGGGAAAAAACCCAAGGTTTATTTTCATTTGCTTGGGTTACAGCGCCTTTCCCCGCCGTCGGGGGGAAGGACTACGTGATATGCAGCAGGTATTTTGTGAATGGAGCACAACCCTGTGACTCCCCGTCGCTCGGCCGAAGGGGGAGGCAGGGGAAGGAGAAAGAAAAAAATAAGAACTAAAAAACCACCACCCAGTGACTCCATCTGACTCGTTTTGGCTGGAAAACTTTTTCAGCGCCGTGGTTCTTAAGCCAGGAGGAAGCTTTCTTCTGGCCCAAGAACAATAAAGGGGTCAGCAGCCTGATCCTCCCTCCTACACCCTCTTCCTTCCATTGTGAGGGGTCTGTGCAAATATCCCAGGCTGCTTCTGCTGGGGCCTGAGGGACCTGAGCTGCACATGTGACATTAAAGAGAGGCTCTGCGAATTCAGTAATCCTGAGCTGCAAAAGGAAAAAGAAGGAAGAAAACACAAAGTGAAGTCTCCGAGGTGCTCTATTTCTGGTGTAGCATTGCGCTTGGAGAAGGTACTGATGAGAGGTTCTCATGGTGAGGGGAAATCTGTCCCCTGACCATGCGTAAGGGCTCCTCTGTGATGCCACGGCAGCATCTTCCCCAGTGTCTGCTCGACAAGTGGCCAAATCCCCACAGAGAGCAGATGAACCCTCACGTCTCGCCAGCCTTTGACCTCCATTTCTCTGGTTGTCCAAGATGGGGAATTTCTGCTGCTCTCCTGTGTGCTGGTGGTGTATGGTCTCCAGCGAGGATGGGGTTGAAGGAGGCATGGCTGCTTGCCATGTTGTGCTTGTTCCAGGGATTGACCACCATCTGGCAGCACCAGGTTCTCAAGCTGGCACCTTTAATGATGTGTGTGCTACTCCTCGAATGCCTATCACAGGCCGTGAAGTTCTGAGTCAGCCATCCCTGGAGAAAAAGGCCTTTGGAGAAGTGCTGTGGTGACCTGGCCCACAGCAGTGTGCCCACCAGTCCTGTCCATCACTAAGGCAGCCTGTATCTCTTGGGGATGGTTGTAGACAATCAGAGGGCTGCTGTGGTTTCTATGTTGTTTATTTGCAATCCAGAGCAGTCACAAAGCGTGCAGACCACACTAAGTTCTGCCACCATGAATGATGACACCTTTTTCAGGTGGCATTTGGTATCTGCCAGGCTAGATACCACCTACCTTCCCCCAGGAGGTGAAACCTGTGGCCTTCTGTGAGGAGGCAGTTCAGTGCCGTAAGCCGTATCTCGCGCTGAAGACCTGATTCGTTTGCTAGAGGGAGAGTGGATGATGCTCATCAACTTGTGGGATCCCACCTCTTTTTATTTTCTCCCTTTTTTTTTACACAACCACCAGCTAATAGCAAGCGTGACCTCCTCTCGCTGTGTTCCAGCCCGTTGGACCTTGGCACCAAGCAGTCGCATGAATCATGACGGTGATTCTGCCATAAGGCAGTTCCTGTCGTTATTATCTCCTCGCTGTGTCGATAACACTTCGGTGGCGATGGTCAGGATTTCCTCGCACTACAGAGCTTTCCTGAAGATCAGCTCTGCGAGCGGTGGAGGAAGTAGCCATTACGAGATTGCTCCTGGCTGCTCAGAACTGGGTGGCCAGCTTCAAACGTACGTGCGACCTGACATGATCTGAAGAGCACAGCGGGGGCTCCTCTTTCCCCTCGTCCGCTTTGTCAGTGCAGGCGGGTGGGAGCTCCTCTTCTTCTGCAGATGCAGAAGCAAGACAAAACCTGGCTATGGAGAACTGTCATAGACCAGGACCCCTGGCAATGCAGATGGGAGGGAGTTGTGCCATATCTTGCCTGTAATCCCAAGGACATGGTAGGAGCACTCATGGCCCGGGAGAACTTCAAGGTCTCGCATCCACACGGTGCCACAGTGTTGGGACTTCATGCGCTATGGGGTCCTTTAGTTGAAAGGAAAACTGGTTTTAGCTCAATTTATAGATGCTTATGCAAACAGATTTGCTATTTAAACTCGTTTATAAATGCCCTTGTTTGTAGGTAAAAGCAGGCAAGCTGCAACTTCTTCTTTCAGCCTTGGTATTATGGTCTTCCCTACTGGAGCATCTAGCTCCAGGATTTTGGTGGTGTTTCCAAGCAGCATAGCTATTCAGGTAATAAATTATAATTACACGGGCTCTGTTGACCTTGGTGGAGGGCAGGTGAAGTGTGACTGGCTTTCAAATGCAGCTCCTTTGCTGCTCTTCCCCGTATAGAAGAAGAAAGAGTTGTTCCCCATGGCCAACAAGCCACAAAAATTTATCACAATTAGCTCCAAGGAGTACAAGTGTACATGAGGCTGGGAATTTGCTGCATTAGAGGTGGAGCCCCTTGCCTACTTGACCATCCTGCTGTTCCCGTCTGCAGTGGAAGCAGAGCACCTTGTTTGGCTTCGTACTTGCCACGTCATTTCATGGTGTGATTTGCATACAGAACAGGATTTGGATGTATGCTGCCAGTCCTCAGCTGCTGAGAGCTGCTGGTTCAGGAAGGGCAAGATTGTTGTCCCTGCCCTTCTTCTAGAAGGTCCAAGGTGGCTTTCCTGGCACGAGGTTGGATTAAAAGAGAAGGTGTTCTAGCAGTGCAGAAGTCTTTCTGCATGTGAAAATTGATGATCTACTGGTCATCTACAGTGGTTTTCAGTTTGGGTGAAGTACTCCAGGCATCTTTTACAGGTGCTTTTCCAAAGATATGTGATTATTTAGTGCTATTGCTGTGTGTAGCACAGGTGAATAAGATGTTCATGCCCTGGTGGGAAGGACTTGACTGTTTAGGCCCATACGATTATGCAGCTGATAATGGTTAGAAGTAAATTGGATGGAGATGGGTAAAGGATGGGAGTGGAACTTGCTGGTGTTCCGTTAGGCTCCTGTCAAGTCTGGGGAGTTGCTGCTCCTTGATGAGAGCAATCCTATTGCTGCAGAAATCAACAGCAAATCTTCCTCTCCTGTGTCCATGTTTCCAGCCTTCTGCTAATCTCTTTTGTCTGTATCTTCCAAGCCTTGCCTGTGTTGCCTCTTTGCAGTGGTTCCCTCTCTGTGCCAAGAGGGCTTTCGCTCTGCAGACTTGCACATGTCCCCACAGCCAACAAGGCCATAGCACTGGTAGATGCAATTGAAGTAAAATAAAAAAGCTCATATGAAAGGGCATGGAAGGAAAAAAAAGGTCATGCAGATGACCTCCAGCCCTTTAGAAGGCGTGTGGCCTCTTGGAATATTCCCCATTGGGTGATTTTGTGTTGCCACACGTCTCTTCTTCCCTACGTGTCCACCAAAAGGCCGTTCAGATCTTAACATGTGCAGAGAGCCACATCCAGGGTCGAGGTGCAGGGAGGCTCCTGCCCTGGGAGGTGAGGACTGTGGTATCTAGGGGGTTCTGCTGGGGCTGTTAGGAGTCTTTTTGGGTTAGGAGCCGTGTACAGTAGGAACAGTCATCAGCCTCATCTTACGTGCGCCTCGTCTCACTGGTTAGGATCGCTTCCCCCGTGGAAACCATCAAGAATTTCCGTTATTTCCTTTCCTGAGGCTTTGTTTGGGTGGGGATTTCTGGAAGGTATTTCACAGGCAGGTATAATTAAAGAAAGACATGCTCTGCCTGGAGGCTAGACAAGGTTTCTTTAAAGCCAAGCTTTTAGTGTGGTGGCAAAACAGAAACTGTTTGTTGCCTGGTCTGATGGAGGGGAGGTCGGGGAAAGGGGGGAGCTAATCAGCTGGGAATCATCCCAGTTAAACGCTGCACACCAGGGTTAAGGCCCTTATCCAGCAAATCCTTGAAATATGTGCTTAATTTTAAGTCCCCCTGACTTCAATCTGTTTACTCTTGTGCTTAACTTTAAGCATGTGCCTAAGTGCTCATCTGGCTTAGGTCCAAGGCAAATAGTAGACTTAGGAGCAGATTCACATAAAGTAAATGCTTTACTGGACCAAAGTCGCATGGGACAGCGGATGCTATAGCAGGTCTGGGATGATGGAAGGGGATGGTGCTGCATATCCCAGCTCCATCAGGTTATTCAGCACTGGGTACCATGGACCTGAGGCTGTGCTGGCCTTATGGGGAGCAAACTAACAGTGTAGTGTCTAAATGGGTACCTTAATTTCAGTATCTATATTTCACTGTTCTGAAGGCATGAGCCTCACCTGTAGCTTTGTGTATACCACAAATACGCTCTTGGAAAAAAACATGCAATTTTTTCCTCTTAATTTTGAGAGAGGAACATTTTATTGAAGAAAAATAGCTATGCTTTTATCATCACAAAATGATGATGATACAACATCAGAAGAGGAAGGAGAGCATGACCTGACTTAATAAATCTTCATAGGAATTTGTGTGGCTGCATTAACACTTACAACAAAAAGGATTCCTGTATTAGCACAAGCTTTTATAATGGCTTTATCTTCTTCTTTCCTGTTCCAAGCTAATTCCTGAAAGCCTTCATTTAATCCCCCTTTTGCTCATCCAGCCTGGACTTCTTAGAATTGCAAAGGCATTTTTATTCTTTATTTTCAATCTATGAATGACAGCACTTAAAGCTAATAACTGGAGCCGTGGCAGGCACGAAAATGAAAAGCTACCATCGGAAAATAAGGTCTGTGTTTTCTGAAAACACCACTACCAGGGGTTAAGGGAAATCTGCAGCTGGAACAAATACAGCGCTCATCTAACTTCCTCAATAACTCTGCTGGAGGAGCGGGCAGTTGCCAGACGAAGGAAGCGTGGTTAGCCATGGAGTCTTTGAATGCTGCTCCGTTTCCCCCTCAAACCCATGGAATTTATATTAACCTCCAGCTTTTCTTAGCTGGTGGGAATTTGTCTTAATTTTTTTGCTTAACATGAGGAAGAGCCTCACTCTTGTTGCTTGGGTTTAGCGCAGGAGATGGTTCTGCTCCTCACACGGCATTCTTGCTGGCAAAAGGCCGTGGATGTTAAATGAATAGTTTTTGGCAGTGATAATGAGAGAAAGGCTGAGGCTGCCAAGCACAGAGACACAGGCGTCTGATGACTTGGTTTTGGGAAGGGCAGGCTTGAGCCATCCTGCCTTGCTGGGTTGTATCTGATTCCAGCAGAGATGCGGGCCGGAGGAAGGAGCACACATGCCTTTAGCATCTTGTACATGGGTGTAGCTATATACAGCAGGCAAAAAGAAATACGCCAGAGAGGATGTCTAAAACTGCTTTTGATAAGGTACTTGACCACCTAATTTAAGGCTGTAGGTAGATCCACAGGAGGGCTACCGAGGTGAATGTGGAGCATCTCGTGGAAGACCCCATTTTGACCGGGTGACTTCAGAGCCACCTTAGAATCACAGAATCAACCAGGTTAGAAAAGACCTTAAAGATGGAGTCCAACTGTTCCCCAGCACTGCCAAGGCCACCACTAACCCATGTCACTGAGGCCTCGTCTACCCAGGCTGTGAGCACTTGCAGGAACGGTGACTCCAGCACTGCCCTGGGCAGCCTGTTCCAATGCCTGAGCACCCTCTGGGCAAGGAATTGTTCCTCATCTCCATCTAAACCTGCCCTGGTGCAGCTTGAGGCCGTTTCCTCCCTCTTGTCCTATTGCTTATTGCTTGGGAAAAGAGACCGGGCACCTACTGTCCTAGAAGGTCTTGAAGGCATAGCATCTGTAGGATGGTAATGGCTGCAGTACTGATGGTGACAGCAGGAGTTCTGGACAGAGAAGAGAGCTGGCTCACTGGCCATGGGGGATGTGCTGGTTGCCAAAATTCCTGTCTTTGGTAGCAAGTGGTTTGACAGCCACTTCTGAGTTGCTCATCGTGCAGTTCATCTGTGGTTTTCCTGTCATGCCTCTTTCTGCTCGTTGGTCACACCACTGTCAGTGACTGCTATCTCAGACCCTTCCCAACTTCTGGAACTGAGCCCATCACATGGGCACAATCCTGCCAGCAAGCAGGGCACCAAGGAAAGTAGAAAGCAGCAAAAAAGCCCTATGCTGGAGGGGCAACGTGTAATGAGACATCCCAGTAAGCAAGGTCTTTGGTGCCGATTTTGTGGCATGTGAAAATATCCAGGAGTTGATTTGTTGAGTTTTGATGCTGATTCTTATAGAATCATTTAGGTTAGAAAAGACCTTTAAGATCATCAAGTCCAACCGTTAACCCAGCACTGCCAAGTCCATGTCCCAGAGCACCACATCTATATGTCTTTTAAACACTTCCAGGAATGGTGACTCCACCACTTTGCCTGTTCCAATGCCTGACAACCCTTTCAGTGAAGAATTCTTTCCTAATATGAATTCTAAATCTAATCTTCTTTGTCCCTGCTTGCTTCTGATGAAATACCTGAAGGTGCATTCTCTTGTCCAACATGAAATGAATTGAAGGGGCTTCACCCAGCTCCTGGCAGTCATCACAAAAGCAGCCATAACTCATGCTTTCACTGGCAGGAAAGCTGATACTTGAATGATGCCAGTGCCTTTGGAGTTGTCGTGGTTGAGATTTACAAGACACGGGAGAGCGTATATGGCCATTTTTCTGCCGGTTCTGCAGCAGCTTTAGATAAAACACAAGTTTTTCAGGATTATTTTTTGGTGGAAATGACAGATCCATTTCCAAATGTCACATTTGGAGCCTGCTGTAAGGGAGCTACAAGCGTGCTTTCCTTACTTGTCCTTGTTTTACCGTTCGAAGTATTCCGTGGCTCCCAGAGGTCTGCAGAGCATCAGTGTAATTAATATATGATGTGATATGATTGATACTCTGTGGCAAGTGCACATGTTTTCTGTGCTTGTCCCTGCATTAAAACCCATTACAGCAGGAGGAATCTTAGTCCTCGATGCATAAAAGGAAAATCCTGGGAGGGAGCAGATGGACACCCAAGCATCAGTTTCTTCTACTCAGGCACAAACTGCCAGTAACCTGGCAAGGAGAAAGTCAAGCCCTTGTGTTGCACAGCCCACACTCCTGCAAAGGAATGGGACATGTCAAAGGAAAGAATGAGGCTTTTATAGGATTAAACTGGTGTTTGCACATTGGGGTATTTTTCAAACTGGGGTGACTGCGACATGGGATCCTTACTTGCTCTTTTTGGGCTGAGCTAGACTAAGCAGAGACTTCAGAAAGGAGAGAAAACATCTCTTTGTGGTATAGTCCTGAGGAAAGA
>NW_009932224.1:56859-65887 GCF_000696875.1 Nestor notabilis
TCAGCCAACTGAAAGCAGGAATAGCTGTTGTGTGAGTAGGTTTCCAGCACAATACGAGGGGCTTGGAGGCAGCAAGGACAGTGATATTCTGCACAGCTTGCTTCAGCCATGAAGGTCTACGAGAAAGGTCCATGGCTGGACCAAGAGGGGCTGTCGCCACCGTGACCCTATTAAAGCTGATGGCAAAATGCCCTTTTGCTTCGGTGGTGTAGTGTATGGATCACAGTGATATGGGTCATGGCAAAAAATGCTCGTTGACTTATTAAGTGCTGCCTATGATCTGAGGATATTGCAAAACGTCATGCACTTGGAAGACCTCCAACGGGAAGTGCCAAGGGCTGAGCAGTGAGGAAGTTCTCCCAGAGCCTCTGGATCTACCCACGCTGAAAGGAAAGAGAAGCCACATCTTGTTTGTAATGTCGTAAAGTTACTATTCTGCAAAATAAGAGGTCTCATCGCTGTTGGACTGTCCCAGCTCCTGGGTGCTTGTGTGAGCTGGAGCTGCTATGGGCTGACACCCTGGTCCACCAGGACCAGGAGAAGATTTGTGGGGATCTAGTTCTGGGGGATTGCACAAATCATAGAATCTCAGACTGGTTTGGGTTGAAGGGACCTTAAAGCTCATCCAGCTCCAACCCCTGCCCCGGGCAGGGACACCTTCCACTAGAGCAGGTTGCTCCAAGCCCCTGTGTCCAACCTGGCCTTGAACACTGCCAGGGATGGGGCAGCCACAGCTTCTCTGGGCACCCTGTGCCAGCGCCTCAGCACCCTCACAATAAAGAATTCTTCCTTATGTCTAACCTAAATCTAAACCTAAAGGTCCTTTCCAACCCAGACCCTTCTGTGATTCTATGATTCTATGAAAATGCAGGAAAAGCTTTTCAGAGCAGAGCAACCCTTTCTCAGGATGAGCCTGGGCCACAAACCAAATACCAGGTGTGGTGCCTCCTGGTCGCAAGTAACGTGGGAGGTATTTATTCCAAATATTAGCTGAAAAAGGCTCCCTTTTCTAGGGAAAAGCAAACCCAGGTCACCAAAGCTATTTATTTTAATGATTCTTAAATGTCCTGATTTGAGGACTCCAAGCAGTGGTGTGGCTATATCTGTATTTACTGGATAAATGTATTTATTTATGGATGGGATGCTTTACTGCTGACAGTAAGGTTTGTTTTTAAACCTGACCGGGGTAGAGGAAATACATACAAATAAGCAATAAACCTAAACAACACTAAAATAACATCAGTTAAAACAATTAGAGTTACTTCCACTCACGAAGTATTGTTCCCATTTTGCTATAACATGGGAAAAAACTCCGTTTCCTAAGTCAGCTTGTAACTGATTTTGGATTTGCGGATTCTTGTAACAAAAGGGGATTTCTTTTGTCTGTTATTTATACTCTTCCTATGGCACCGTGTGTCCGTGTTGGTGTGTCTGGAGCACCCTGTTTCAATGTGCAGTGCTTCCAGCCTGTCCCCATCTCAGTGGCTTAGACAGGGCTTGGTGGCACCCGTTGGACTGTTCTTCCTGCCCATCCTAGTTGCATTGATGTGTGTGTGTGTTTGCAGAGACAGTTCTTCCTTAGGAGACTTTGTCCTGGATTTTAAAGTTTTATTATCTCTGAATTATGTATAATTCAGGAGTTTAGGGGCCAGGAGTTAAAAATAGACCCCGGAAAACTCTCTGTCAGTAATCAGCCCAAGGCACTGAGGAAGGTTCAGGGTATGTTTCACTTGGGATCCTTCGCCTAATTATTCTAAAGCTTTAATTGCATTTGCATCCTTCACCCCGCATGGGAAGTTTCACACTGGGTTGTTCTGCCATTCTGTGTGTCTTTTGTTTCATGCCAGAGCTGGATGCAGAGGGATGAGGTGGGATGGCTTAGCTGCCACCAAGTATTCAATGCCATCTTAAATGCTGGTTTTCCTCTATCTCGGTGTCCACTCTCTGCCAGGAGCCAGTAGCAAATGCCAAGGAAAGGCAGTGGGAAGATAAGTATCTAAATGGTACTTCTTCAGGTCTGGGACTGCATGTGTAGAGTCTGTAAGTCATTAAAACACCCATCATTTCACGAACAGGGCTGTATATATAGACCAGTATTAATGCTTAGCAAGTGGGAATCCAGTAGGTTGCATCCTTAGAGCATCGTGGGAGAGCAAAGCCCTATAGAGAATAGTGTCAATGAGTTTAATGTTAGCAAGAGAGTGGTGTTCAGCTGTGACAGTCCTATTGCTCTTCTGTTCCACCCTCTTTCTTTTGGAAGAAGATTCCTTCGAGGTGCTCCTCCCAGAGGCACGCATGCCGCAGCTACGTGCTCAGCCTTTGCTGGTGATGTATGATTTATGGTGTGCTTCTCAAAGATGCAGTTAATCAGGAAACCCTCCAAACTGGGACATCTCCCAAGAAACAACTTCCTATGCCTCCTCTTTGAGGCATGTTGCACCCTGCCTTGATTCACCTGGCAAGCACATCCTCCTGTCAAGGTCCCATGGAGCATCCCTCCTCCACCATGGGACTTGTCGGATCAGTGGTGGCAAAGCCGGAGGAGTTTTGCTCCTTTTCCAGCTCCTGGGTTGCTGGAAGCTAAGTCCTGTTTGCCAACCCTGTAGTTTAATTTAGCTTTGGCTCCAATGATTGAAGTTGAAGAAAGAGTCCTTGGAGTTTGCCAGGCTTTGTGTGTGCTGTGTTGTGGTTGAGGAGTGATGGGAGAGCCACAACCATGAATTGCTGTAAGGATTTACCTGCCTTTTATCTTGGGTGAGGAGTATTTTGTAAAATTGTTGCACCTTCTTATTCCATTGATGTTGAGCACTGACTGATTCCTTTTTCAAAAGCAGCTATTATTACAAGCACCTTCCAGGAAAAAATGAATGGCTTGCAATTTGAAGGAATAGATTTATCACTTAAATTCTAACAGAGAGAGGAAATCATTTCCAAGTAGCTTCCTGACATCGTTTTGTGTTCTTCCATGGCTTCCAAAGCAGGTCAAGGTTTTGATTTGTGCCTCAGCCCTCTCCTTTCAAGAGGTAAAAAATTCCCTTGTTTAAGAGAGGAGAGCAGCCAGCAGACCAGTGGGAGTTCCTGGAAGGGGAAGCAGCAACAGCAAGTGACCTCCAAGGAGATGGCTCAGCTGGAAGTGCCCACAGGACTTATGTGTGTTGATAAATGCTGGCCTTGGGTGGGTAGAGGTGATGGGGATGATACCAGTAGGGAGGTGACAGCTCCTTTGCCATGTTTGTAATGTGCAATGGGATGGTTATGCCGAGTTTTGGCACACTCAACCCCATAAGAACCACACATGCGGGACCTGCACAATAAAAGTTAAATACATCTGCAGCTCTGTGCTGTCCCAGACTTTCCTGCCACGGATAGTCCATCCTATAGGCAGATGAAAGCCTTATCTCAGGCTATTGGAGGTCGCTGGGTTGGTTTCTGTGGATCACAGTGGAACCACAATATATTTATTTCTTTTAAGGTTCTTCTGTTGTTCCCCTTGCGCAGGCAGATGGGGCGTCCTCGGGGCTTCCCTCAACCAGCCCCACCTCACCCCATCCGCCTCCCTGGAAAGTAAATCCCACCCTGAACTTTGTGTGCAATAAAGGCGAGTGAAACTCCCAGTGCCTACAGAAGGCCTAATAACCTGTTTGTTCAGTTTAGGCCTTCTGCAACCATTTGTTTAAGATAAGCAAGGGCGGAGATGTTTCTTAAGGGCACAAAAGGCTCTTGAGATAAAGTTTATGTGGAATGATCCTGTGATATGGCCTGATCAGTTCTTTTCCTTCTCTCATCACCCCAGCACTGGGGATTTTTCCACCAGCCCACTTGCTTTTCTCAACCTTTCGTTCACTCTCAGGGTTTCAGTGTCGCTGTTTCCTCTTCAGGCATCTTCGCCTGCTTGACCATTGTGGGCTGGGAGCATTTCTATGGGGAATGTCTATGGAGGAGGCTGGATGAGTGGGTATGAGTGAAGACCACTTTTTGCATGGGGAATGTCTGTGTAGGAGTCTGAATGAGTGAGTGTGAGTGAAGACAGTCACTTTGTGGGGTGAGGTTTCACATCTGAAAGTCAGGCTGCATTAGTCATGAAGACCATGGGGATGAAGCAATGAACCCCAACCTTTTATAACCCCTAGAGTCTTTGAGAAACACCCATGAATTTGGCAACCCCAGGCAACAGTTGCAGTTGAGAAGCGCAGAAGTGGAGGACAAGGAGGGAGGGTGCAGGTTGGTTCCAAATAGGACCATCCATTTTCTAAGGCAGTTGTTGTCAGATGCTGAAGGAGTCCCTGGAGTTTGCTACCTGAGGACAGTCATGGAAGAAGCAGCAGCAGCAGAACCCCTCCCTTGTTTCTGCTTATCTCCTTGTTATTTGACGTGTGATTTACCATCACTAGTGAAAGAGGCAAAGCTGGTGCCCTCCTACAACTTCTTCAGCTGATGCTGCTGCAGAGGAGGTGTGAGAAAAGTGATAGTAAAGCTTCTGCAAATAGCAGGCTGGTCCTGCCCTTCTTCCTCATGTCCCTCCCAGGCCAGCACTCCACAAGTTACTGAGCTGAGATGTGGGGTGAGATGGATCAGGAGGGGGATGTTGCTGGCCAGAGGCGGGCATCAGTGAGGGGAGAGGCAGAGGCTTTTACGTTGCTGCATATTGCCAACAAGATCTTGAAAGCTTTTTACTTGTTCTTTCATTAAACTTTGATGTAAATGTGTCTAGGGCAGCCCAGAAAGCTGCTGTCTTTCCAGATTCCCACAGGCAGATGGAGGGGGTTGAGGCTGGACAGACACCTTCATTAGGAAGGTAAAGCACAAAAGAGTGCACGTGGGCATCAGACCCACTCTTGCCTGCCGTTTGTCTGCAGCAGTTTCAGTAGATGACAAATTTCCTTTGTTTGGCCATACAATAGTGACCTAAGTTTGCCACACATCACCTTCCTTCTTCTCCAAGAGCTGCTTTTCCCAAAACATCTGAAAATGAATCTGCACATCACAACCTATTTGATCTCTAGGGGGCTGGCCCGGAGAGCAGGCCAGTCCTGAACGCCCCTTGTTTTCCAGAGAGATTGGCCTTTCCTGTTAGAGCGTGCATGTTTATGATTTAAACTTGACTTACATGTACACGCATTAGAGGTCCCATGGGCTTCTCAGGTTCTGCTCCAAGCTTCCCACCATGTAAACCACAGAGTGTTTAGCTCCAAAATTGAAAATTACCCCTATTAGCAATCCATCCTGAGACCGTGGGCTCCTTGTTCTTTGCTTTTCCCACACCCCTCACTTCCAGAACCAGCAGCACTGAAATGCTGGTTTGCCACGTTCTTCCCCAGCCACCTGCGAATAAATAGCAAAATAAAACCAACGTGGGAGAGAGCCCAAATGTGATTTCGCTGCCCATCGAGAAGTTGCAAACCTGCCTATGAAAACCATGAGCACCTGGGCTTGATGGTGTCCTCGGGCCCAAGCAGGAGCAAACCCCATCCCTCTTGTGTAGGTCTTCTTGTAGACCCACTGTGGTGCATAGCGTGGTCTTCTGCTTTGCAAGGTATTTCCCTTTGGCTCTATTGAGGGATTTCAGGATCATAAAGCGTGTGTCCACTGCGAAACGGAAGAGCTGCGTTTCAGATCCATGTTATCCTCATTGAAGGCACTTCCATTGCTGTCCTACATGAGCTGCGGTGGGGAGCAGCCTCCAGGTGAACCCAAGGGGCATGTCACCGTGCCCCTGGGACGCTGGCCGGCCGCCATCCACCCAGCACCCTCGGTCTTCTCCAGCCACTCCACCCTTCTTGCAAGCTGCTGATATTTCCTTTTACATCAGCTTGCTGCACAAAAAGAGCCGACTTCTCTCCCTTCCAAATTTAGCTCTGTTTAGGCACCAAAATAGACAAGAGTAGGGATTGGTGACGGGATTTTTCCAAAACATTGTCTCAGTGCAGGGACTAAGGAAGGGATCTGCTCGGCTGGAGAAGGGCAATGCTTGATTTTCCTAATGGGGACACAGAGTGCTCCGCTGTTCAGGCACAGGCAGTGTCCAGGAGTTCTCCTTGGATTAGGAGCCTTCCCGTGTACTTAATCCATCTCTCACCCTGACGCTGCCTGCTGCTGGTGGGCAGAGGTCTGAGGAAGCACAGGGATGCTCTGGAAAGAGGACATGCAGCAATGCACCACCGTATGTATGGTTTCTGGTTGGAAAGAGCAGAAGGGCAGCTCCTGAGACTTAAATGAAGGCTTCACATTAAGGAAGTCAGTGTTTTAGGTCCTTGTGTTCTGCAGAGATAGTTTCATTTTTCCAGGGTAATTGTATTTGCACATGTGTCTGCAGTGCAGCTTAAATTCTTAAAAATACCCCAAGCTTTAGCCTGCTGTGGTAGTACAACATTTGGAAACAGCCTCCCTGATTATTGTACTGTGTTTAACCCGATTTCCTAAACTAGCTCGGCTGATGCGATTGGGCTGTGTGTGTCTGCTCCCTCCCTTCCTTTTCTCATTTGGTTTGATATCCATTGGCCAATTTTAAGTAAATTTTCAGAGGAACACAGATCTTGGAGATATTAAGCCCCTCCTGTGCATTCAGTGAAAATACGTGATTGGGAAAATAAGGGACAAGGAAGACTCAAACCACAGCCCCTGAGTGATGGAGAACACTCAGTATGATTCTAAGCTATGAGATATCAAAGATGTCATACAAAATTAACCATGGGGTGCTTGGCTGCAGGAGAACCAAGTCAGACCTGGTGAACTAAGTGAGAACCCAACCACCAGAGAACAGGTTTCCAGCCTTCCTACTCCCAGACTAACTTTTAGTCAAAGATGGGCTGTGTTTGAGCAGTGAGATCAGATCTAAGGAGCATGAGGAGAGCTCTTTCTGGTGCTGGGTGCAGGGACGTGAGCAGAGAACCACAGAACAATGCACATCACTGAGCAGATCCGTGCTGGATAAGCAGGTCTGCAAGAAAGCTAAGGCAGCTTCATGTGACAGTGGCCCCTGTTCCATTGCTGTGAGGGATCATGTAGGATGCTGTGGCTGGCGTGGCACCTCTGGGTGTTAGGTTGTTTTAGTGGGAGAAGGATAATTTGGCCACTGAGAGTGGATGCTACTCTTGAACATGCTTTCTAATGTCTATGCTAGACTGTATGATCATGGTGCATCTGGTTTTCTCTGAAAGAGTTTAAAGTGAAAAAGAAAGTTAAAAGGGAAGCTGCCTTCTCAGAAAGAACACTTCAAGACTCTGGCCAAAGCAAGGTTCAAATCATAGAATCCCAGACTGGTTTGGAAGAGACCTTAAAGCTCATCCAGCTCCAACACCTCCCATGGGCAGTGACACCTTCCACTAGAGCAAGTTGCTCCAAGCCCCTGTGTCCAACCTGGCCTTGAACACTGCCAGGGATGGGGCAGCCACAGCTTCTCTGGGTAAATGGGGATGTGCAAGCAGCAACAGGACTTACCCAAGGGCTTGGTGAGTTCTGCATTGCTTGAAGTCTCAAAGAGGGAAGATACCCAAAGTGGAAGGCTTCAGCTGCTGTGGGAGCCATAGGGTTGCTGTAGTTTCTCCAAGCTCTTTCTAGATGGCCAGGATGGATGGTCACAATAAACCCTGTTGGTCTTGGACTCAGGGATGCCTCCGTTAGTCTACAAGCCTGAATTCATTACCACCCCCAGCAACTCTTCTCCTCCATTACATCTTGAACCAGAGCAACTAAAAATGTTACTATCTCACTAACCACTACTAAAATTAACAGTCATTTTTAAGGCTCTTCAGTGTATTATGTTGTCATGCCAATGTGACAAAGCTGCTGCTCGACGAGATGCGTTCCCACCCAAGGAACCTTGCCTTGCCCTTGCCCAGGCTGCTCCCTCATGGCCCCTCATGCATGGTGATTCACCAGCAGCGGCTGGAGCTCTGAGGCTAAGATAGATTGCAATGGAAATAAAAGGAGAGACTTTTACAGGGCTTTTATTGCCAGCCGGGAGAGTACAAAGCTGCATAAATAAAATTCATTATGGTTATGACAGCTCTGTGGTCCCTGGAAAATAAATAATACTTTGCACTTGCATAGTGCCGTTCATCCAGGAACCTCAGAGCTCTTTGCTCACATTAACGAAGCCTCACGATGCCCATAGTAGGATGGTAAATACAGCATCCCCCTTATCAGATGAACATACCAAGTCACACAGTCGGCACCTTCAGTGGAGGGACAACAAGTTGGAGTTACACAGATTCTTCCATTTGCTTGGCCTTGGGCAAGTCATTTGACATCCTTGTCATCTCAAGTGCTTCCAGTATGGTGGATGCCACCAGTGCTGTCCACAGGGGTAGCAGGGGTGGGCAGGCTCGGTGAGGTGCTCGTGATGTGGTCATTGACTTCCTCATGGCGTTGTGGCACAGTCCCAGCAGACCTGCAAGCTGTGGCTCGTGTTGGCTTGCTCCAGTATCCTCAAAATGCTGCTGAGCATCATCCCTTCACAGGTATTTTTACAGCTGGGTTTTAGATAAATATATAAATACGAAGGAAATAACACAGTGAAAGGGAAACAACTCAGGCTGGAGAGCAGCCCTGAGGAGAAGGACTTGGGGGTGCTGGGTGAGGAGAAGCTCCCCATGACCCGGCTTCAGTGTGTGCTTGAGCCCAGAACCCCCCCATGTGCTGGGTGCACCCCCAGAGCGTGAGCAGCAGCTCAGGGAGGGGATCCTGCCCCTCTGCTGTGCTCTGGGGAGACCCCCCCTGCAGCCCTGGTCCAGCTCTGGGGAACAGCACAAGAGGGACGTGGAGCTGCTGGAGCGAGGCCAGAGGAGGCCCCGGAGCTGCTGCGAGGGCTGGAGCAGCTCTGCTCTGGAGCCAGGCTGAGAGAGCTGGGCTGGGGCAGCTGGAGAAGAGAAGGCTCCTCAAGGGGACACCTTAGAGCAGCTCCAGTGCCTAAAGGGGCTCCAGGAGACCTGGAGAGGGGCTTTGGACACGGGATGGAGGGACAGGACAAGGGGAATGGCTTGAAACTTCCAGAGGGGAGATTGAGATGAGCTCTGAGGCAGAAGCTCTT
>NW_009932224.1:66025-74441 GCF_000696875.1 Nestor notabilis
GTGTGGTGGAAGGAGCTTTAAGGTCCCTTCCAACACAAACCAATCTGGGATTCTGTTAAAGTGGATGTTTTAGGTGCACTGGCACCAGCAGGGTGCACAGCTTTGTCTCACTCTGGGCCCTTCCACATTGATGCCTCCTGTATCTTGGAGCTGATCACTGCTATTCCCTCTGTTTTACAGGGCTACCACCCATTGCCTCATGAAGCTGAAATCGCACACACCAAAAAACTGTTCAGAAGGAGGAGAAACGACCGGAGGTAGGTGAAATCTCATTAGTGGGGTTTTTTAATCTTCTTCATTGTACACCTTCCCCTTCTGTCTTCTGGAGTGTCTTTGTACAATACTGGTGTTTATCAGCTCTGGGTTAATGCATAAACCCTTATTTGAGCATCAGCATTCTAAAAATGCAGGGTCTGTGCATCCCCCTGGTTTGTCTTTTAAATCTGGTGTACGTCCTATATTGCTCCAGGACTATCTTAAGGACCTCCTCTTCCCCTTACACTTATTCCAGCATAGTCAGATGCCCCCACTTGTATTAGAAGAGGCAGCTGGTACAGTATTATCCGTAAAAGCTGAGTCCTTGCAACATGCTTCCTCTCTTCCTATTGAAAAGCAGAATTTGCTGACTTTCAGGGTCACCTGCAAAGTGGTATGGTTGGGAAGGGTTTGCAGCACGCCTTGGATGCCTTCTTTGTGAAGGAAGGGGATGTGCTAAATAGGCAGCTGAGTTCCTGTGGCATTGGTGATTTCAATCCATTGAGTTAATTCAATTGGGTCAATTGGATATTTAATTGTGTTAAGTCGCGTATTTAATTATATGAGGGCATCTAGAGTCCTCGGTAGGAATTGTGACTATGGTTAAATGTGAAAATAAGCAGGGAATAAGGGACTTAGTTGTACATGCAGCTTTATTTTTGCCAGTGGGTTCTGCTGTGGCTGGGACAACACAACTAGAGCAATAAAACATTTCTAAAACTAGGAGTTTGCAGTGTTAGTGTGGTTGAACAGGAGGAAAAGTGGCCAATATTTGCTCCTAGAATGAGCTGAAATCTGTGTCTGAGCTGTGATGCCTCCTCACAGGGGGATTTTAGGGGAAGTCCTACAGGCACCTGTAATGGTAATTGGTGTCCTCAAATCTCCCCATCACTTCTTGACCCATGAACACTCGTGATGCAGTTAACCGTGTGCGTGGCTTTCCCACATTTTACCCAAGCGACCGAAAAACAGCTGAAAAGAGTTTGCTCAGGCATCCTAGAAACATTCTTCTGTGGGCTGGGCAGTTCACCAGCAGCAGACTCTCTTCTCTTTGGGGCTCCCTCCTTTTTCCTGTGCGCAATTTAAAAGGCAATTTAGTCTAGTGATTTAGAAAAAATAATAATAATAAGAAAAAGGTCTTGTTTCAGCTGGTTCGCAGCCCTGCGATCACCAAAACATGGTTAAAAGCAGGATGAAGTCTGCTTGTGTTGCAAGAGCGAGCTGGGTGGGCTTCCTTGCACGCTGGGCTGGGCTCCCCAAGCAAAGGCAGCGGAGGCTGGAGCATCCCGCTCCCATTCCAGCTCATCCGAGTCTTCCTTCTCCATCTGAAGAGTGCGTAGTGCTGTGGGAAAGGAGAACTGCAGGGTCCAAAGGGTCTCCTGCCTGAAGGCCCATGGCCAAAGCTGCGCCGGACCATAGCCATGGAATTGTGTGTTGGTTCTTCCCTCCCACCTGAAAAACCATCCGGTCCAAGGGACCACACCAGACGTGTACTTCTATTTATTTTTGTTCCTGGTCTCTTCAGATAAACCATCAGCAGACAGAAGTATTCAGCTCCCCTGGGCATCCCTGTCTCCTGCACAGATGGCAAAGAGTGATAGCAAAAGAAACTGCCTTGGGCTGGGGTTGGAAGATTGTGGGGTGAGATACAGCGCAGACCAAGTAGCACTGGGATAACATCCAAGGAGGAAAGACAGAAGCCTTAAAACTCAGTTGATAGGGCATCATGTGGCAAGAGACATGGGGCTGTTTCAGTCCTGGGCAGTCATGAATGCAGTAAAATGGGAAGAGCAGAAGGTATGCAGTCCTGCCTGAGTCCTCCACAGACATTCATGGTGGTGTCAAAGCTTAGGCACAAAAACATACTTATTTTAATTGCAAAAAGCTAAGAAGCCTGGATAGAAGGAGCTGAAGGGAAACAACAGTCTCTTAAATAGTTCTTTAAGCACAAAAGGCATAGTCCATCCCCTAAACTTCCACTGGGGACCTGAACAGCCCCTTCTCCCCACAACACATGGTTTGATGCTGGGGGTCTTCAGCGTCCCTTTCCCTCTGCAGTGCGTTTGGGACTAGGAAGGGAGTTTTAGTCCTTCTAGTACTGCTTGAGCTGCCCCTAGAGAGCACTCGCTCATTAAAGTTGATTTCTAGCAGTATGTCAGAGCTCTCAGAGTAGTTACTTTATGAGAAAAATATGGTAGAAATAGGGAACAAAAGGTAGAAATAAAAAGAAAAAAGGGAATAGGGAAAAAAACCCCAGACTGTACTGGAGCACAAACAGGTTACAAAGCTTTTCACACTTTATTGCAGTGCTATTATCTTAATGTTCCAGGCATCATTATGAGGAAGAAAAGCTTCATTTTGGAGCTGGTGGAGCCACACAGGTGGTATACACATCCCTTAGGCTGAGATTTTGTGGCCAGAAAAACAGTTGGGAGTTACAGGCTTTTTGTTGTAAACCTCATCTGGATATGGGGAGACTCAAAATTGACCATGGATGGGGCATCGGAAGCAGGGAAGCTTGGGAAAGGCTGAGCAGGGCCATTTGGGTACATGGGTTTAGAGCAGTGTTAGGAAACAGCTCTGGATGCCTGGACCAAAGGGAGGAAGAGCTGGTTGGAGAAGGGAGCTGGTGGCAGCAAAGGATGGGGGGGGGGGGTAGGGTTGACATGCAGTGGATTTGCATGGTTGAAGGGTTGTCCTGATCCATCAGTTAGAAGCAGATGTGGCCCCAAAGCCCTGGTCTGGTTGTCATCAGGCAGCTTTCCCCCTTCTCCTGAAGTGGTGAGCACTTGGCGCTAAGCAGTGCCCCAGACCTCAGGAGCAATGCCTGTATGTGGAGCACCAGCCCTACCAGCCCAGGACCCCCCTCATCCAAGCGGGATGATGACTTATCCTTCTTGCCATGGAGGGCATCCTCCTGCCATGTGCAGGAGTCACCACTCACAAGTGGACATGCAGCTTGGGTCGAGGAGTCAACCCCAGGCTGACCAATGCATGATGCACAGGTCCAGCTCGCCTTGCCTCATAGCTGATCTTCAGGTTGGCTGGTGCTGTCTATAACAGCTATCACAAAAGAGCTGATAGAGCACATTGGTACCCAGAAATCTGCCTATTTTGTTTCCAGCCAGTCTTACATGATAGTGGTTCCCTGCACAGGGCGCATGCGGCTCCTCTCCCCTCCCTGACAGTGACATTCCGAAGGGACCACGTCTTGGGCTAGCGAAGCACCTTTTGTTTCTCATGCAAAGCCATGCTGACGTCCGGCTGTGCTTTAAATAGCACCCGTCCCGCTTCCTTCCCGTCACCTTTCCTCGGGAAATGCTGTCACCACGTTGTGGAGGAGCGAGGCTCACCTACCCTGAGGTCTGCCGTGCACCTTTCACTGCCCTGAAGAGAAACAGCCCTATGGGCGTGCAACCATCCTTGCGTGTATGATGCCTGTTTACATGCCACGAATCATTTTTCCATGGGATGCACGCTTCCTTTGTTGCATAAGAAAGACACAAAGAACGAATTAGAGGTGTCATCAAAACAGGCTTTGACTTTCCTAGTTAAGGACCACTGTGGGTCTGTTGGACATGTTTTTGGTAACAGCGATCAACAACAGAGGCATATCTGGTGGAGGGTTTGGTTGCACAGGGTGGTATAAAAGCCTGCAGGAGGTGGTGAGGTTCTTGCTGCAAAAAGCTTATAATCAGAGCAAGAGACCTGGTGGAGGTATTGCACTTCCCACCTCACACAGCAGAAATCCCACACCTCGTGTTTTCTCTGTTGGTGTAGACACTTGAGGTGTAACTGCCACCTCCTGATGAGGGTGATGAAAGGCATCACAGCTTGATGGGATCGTTGAAGGAGGGCAGCAGAGGCAAGTTTTTTCATAGCTGTCCATGTGTCCCAGTGTTAAACACAAGTGAGAGCTTTTCAGAGGGCTGGAGCAGCTCTGCTCTGGAGCCAGGCTGAGAGAGCTGGGCTGGGGCAGCTGGAGAAGAGAAGGCTCCTCAAGGGGACACCTTAGAGCAGCTCCAGTGCCTAAAGGGGCTCCAGGAGACCTGGAGAGGGGCTTTGGACAAGGGATGGAGGGACAGGACAAGGGCAATGGCTTGAACCTGCCCGAGGGGAGACTGAGATGAGCTCTGAGGCAGCTCTTCCCTTGGAGGGTGCTGAGGCGCTGGCACAGGGTGTCCAGAGAAGCTGTGGCTGCCCCATCCCTGGCAGTGTTCAAGGCCAGGTTGGACACAGGGGCTTGGAGCAACCTGCTCTAGTGGAAGGTGCCCCTGCCCGTGGCAGTGGGTTGGAGCCTTTAAGCTCCCTTCCAACACAAACCAGTCTGGGATTCTGTGATTGTCCCAAATGCTGATCCACTGTTGTTGCCACACAAAACCCACCCTGCTGTGGTATTACCAAAGACAACTCGGTTTGACCTCCCTTAGGCAACCACCTCTAGGGAAGGAAGAACCTTCCCTGGGCAGTGGCAGGACGTCTCCTGGCCTTCTCTCCTGCAATCAGCCAAGTGAAAAAATAATACTCTGGGATGTGGGGCAGAACGGACCCATTTCTCAAGCCCTTTCCTCTGACCATTCCCAACCTGATGTCTCTCTGCTAACAGATCACCATGTCCCAGTTGTGCTGGGACATGGTCTTCTTGGGCTGGTGGGCTCCGAGTTTGACCCCTTGTTTTTTCAGGAAGTTGCCCAAAACAGCATTTCTTAAGTATCGGTCAAAGCACTGCAACTCAGCTTGGTGCTGCACAGGATTTCTGTAGTTCCTGTGGCATCCTGGTATTTGTTTTGGGATGGAGGGTCTAGTTGGCTAAACTCCATAGCCTGGAAGTGCATGCACCAGCCTTGTAGGAGTGGTAAGAAATGATGCCCAGATTAGATAGGATTTACAAGGAATACAGAAAATCACAGTGGGTTCAGACAGGTGAGTTTGTACCTGTTGTGGCAAACTCCTTTTGTGAAGGGTTTTCAATAGCCACACTGCTCAGGACATTGTTCCTGTACAATTTCCTTTCACGACACCATAAAGGGCACTCTACCACTTTACCCTGCCGTAAAACATCACAGGGATCAGCTTTGCCCAGCTTGTTCCTTCAAGGGCAAGAACTCCTCATTCCTTTAATCTTCTGGTTGAATTGTTCTGCATCACCTGAGGAAGGGAACAGTTTTGCTGAGGACCAGGAAAATGCTGCTGGGGAAGTCTTAAGAAGTTTTCACTGTTGTAATCATCACGACTTGCTGGATTCAAAAGTCGAATCAGGCTGAATACCCTATCAAAAGGAAATGCTAGTGTATTCACGTAGATGTTGG
This sequence comes from Nestor notabilis, assembly GCF_000696875.1. Lineage (NCBI taxonomy): Eukaryota > Metazoa > Chordata > Aves > Psittaciformes > Psittacidae > Nestor > Nestor notabilis. Next base: position 71,590 of record NW_009932224.1, read on the forward strand.
CTGGAATCTCACAGGGCTTTTGGTGGTCGTTCTTTGAGAAAGGACAGGAGAAGATGACAAGGAAGAGCAGCCCCATGTCTTGGAGAGGATGGATAAAACAGTAAGAGTTAATCAATCCTCTCTTTCAATAAGGCGATTGAATTTGTCTTCTCGATCAAAAAGGATTGGATCCCTTGTCCTTCCTTCATGCACAGATGATATGTCTCCAAGGCTTTGGGATGACCAGAGACAGAAGGGACTGCTCTGGCTGTCCCCACTAGGGCTGTTTGGATCCACAGCCGGCCTTGGTTGAAGGACCCCTCACAAAGCCTGAGCTTTGTGTCATCTCCTCGTCTCCTGTTGGATTGAGGGGTAGGAGGGGTGTTTCTGCACCTGGGAAATCCATCCTACATAAAGCCCTTGCATGGAGGTAAGGAGCTGGAGCAGGATACTGTGTAATGACTTACACATGGAGAGAAGGAGTGGGAGAAAAGAGGCTCCCACAGGCAGGGGAGTTGGACTAGATGATCTTCAACGGTCCCTTCCAGCCCTAACAATTCTGTGATTCTGTGTCCTTTCCCCATCTCCCTTCAGCATGCCCCAAATACTTATGCCTTTCAACAGCAGGATTACAGAAGTGTCCCCAAGGTGTCCAGTTTGCTTCCTACTGCTAACTTGGCTTTACACTTAAATGATCAGGAAAAAACAGTCTGGATTATTATTTTTGTGTTGTTTGCTGGTTTTAATTAGATTCAGAGCTGGGGGAGGCAGAAATATCCTCCTTCCCTGGAGAGCCCCAGTGGCTGTCAGGGACGGTTTCCTCTTCCTGAAGCAGGAGGGTTGTGCAAGCGCCGCTGACCCCTCCTGCTCACGCCAAGAGCCGGGTTAGCTGGGGTGAGTGCACCCCTGTCCTGACTCCCAGGCCAGAGCCCACCTCCTCCTATGCAAGTGTGGTCCTGCACAGGGACAGCCCAAAGGACGGTCACGGTGGGCTTGGGGCCAGGTAGGGAATGTCCCAGATCCGCCAGCGGCTCCGCTGAGGAGCGTAGGCAAGCTGTGATGTATTTCTTTTCCCATTATATTTGATTTTACAGACCCTCGGGGACACTCAGCCACCTACAGTGATTAGTTTGACTGATTAAGCTGCTTTTCCTCTTGTGGCAAACTCCTTTTGTGAAGGGTTTTCAATAGCCACGCTGCTCAGGACATTGTTCCTGTACAATTTCCTTTCAAAACACCATAAAGGGCACTCTACCACTTCACCCTGTCATAAAACATCACAGGGATCAGCTTTGCCCAGCTTGTTCCTTGAAGGGCAAGAACTCTTCATTCAGGGAGAAGGTATGTGGTTGAGTGGGAGTTGCAGGAATTGGAGTGAGATGGAGCCATTAGCAAGGTAGATTTGAGATGAGACATAAAGCAAAAGTTTTCTGCTTTTGGTTTTTGGGGGTTTTCTGTTTGTTAGTGTGAGGATCCAGGGTCACCCAGGGAAGTGAAGGATAAAACAGACTTGAAAGCTCAGAGAAGGAAATGCTTCTTCTCACGTGTTGGCTGGTTCAGCCTTGCCCAGCAGAGGATGGGAGCGGATGCGGATGCTCTCAAGGTACCCGGGGTTAGATGGGACCAGGGGAGAAGAGCTATTTCTGCTGAAGAAACACCCTGCTGTGAACAGCAAGCAAATAAAACTGGCCATTTAATTAAGGCTGGAAATCAGAGGAAGGTCTGCCTTGATTGCCAACAAGGGAGTAATAGATGTAGGGAACTGGAGGGGGTTGCAGTGGCACAAGGTCCTTCCTCCCTGTGTTTGTAGTTATCCCATACCCTCGCATGAGGCTTTTGGGTAGGTCCATATGAAGACCTGGTGTCGCTGGGACATGGTTAGTCCATCAGCTGCTCTTTGGACAAGGCAGTGATGGAGCAGGGCAGAGATGGTATCAGGAGGGATCAAGCAGGAGCCCCTTCCAGCCACAGAGCCAGGCTGGCCAGACGCGCTGGCATCGCCCAGCCCCACTGCCCTTCCTTCCAGGCGTCGAGGAGAAGGCTCTGCCAGGGGTCACAGCGCTGGGACCCTGCTCCCGGGAGGAGGTTGTTGAGAACAAAGCCTGTACCAGGCTGCCTGTCGAAAGAGCAATCCTTGAATGATCAAAAAGCTGCCTCCTGACAAGCCGCGGGCATCCGGCTGGGATGACTCAGCTGTGGGTGGAGCTGCTGGGCAGCCCTGCAGCTTCTCAACAAGAGGGACCTCTTGGACCTGACATCTGGAGGTGGCTTGGCTTTGTCAAGTCCCCTTGCTGCCTTTGTACCCTGCTCTGGGCTCAGTGAACAGGATGCAGCCTGGCATGGGGCTGTAATAGTTCAACAGCATCCCTGTGCAGTAATCCCAGCCCTGGTACCTACAGGACATGGATGATCAAATAGCTCTGCAGAAGCCATCTGAAGTTCAGCCGGTTTTACATCTCGCATCAGAGATGGACTGGCTCATCTAAGAGCAACTTGCCAGCCCCAGCACCACTTGTAGGTTCTTCCCATTAGCTGTGTGGTCCGTGTGAAACACCAGTAGCAGTAACGTGGAGCAGTTGGGCGTCAGCACCCATTGGGGTGTTTGTTTTGCCTGTCACCCATGCCTCAAGCTGTGGTGGGGTTAGTAGAGGTTTTCCACCCAGCTGCTCTTGTTTCTGCCGTTGTGATCAGCGCTAAGCCCTTACACATTTGAGGGTGTCAGTGAGAATATGCCCAGCCATGAGTCACCCTGAAGGCAGATGGTGCGGCTGCCATCCTGCCGGCAAAACACACCGCGGGAGGCAATGCCATATTTACAGCTCCTTTCCCAATGCCAGCAACAACGAAGAGGATTTTGCACTTCTTGCGATGTA